>NC_080085.1:66770590-66857883 GCF_949987535.1 Balaenoptera acutorostrata
TTACAATATTAGTACATATACTGTTTATAAATGGGTGCATTTTACTGTATGTAAATTTTACCTCAAAGTTGAATAAAAATTTAAAATTCCTTGTACACATACTGTTTTATTTTATCTTATTTTATTTAATAGTAAATATTTCCAATCATATTTTAATGTGGCACCATTTATCATACTTATACACTATGACTAACTTAATCATTCCCCTGTTGGAAATTTAAGCTACTTCTAATATTCTATTATTGTAAGTAACACCACAGTAAACATCTTTGAGGTTTTAGGTATTTTGTTAAATTATTTCTTAGGGTACATTTCTAGCTGTGAGGTTAATTAGTCAACATTTATAATCCTTGCTAAGTATGAAGGCAGTATCTTACTATGGCCTTTTTAGGCCCAGGAAGAAGCAGAAAATACCATTTATTTTTGTTTTTAAAATAGCTACTTGTAGTGATTTTTTTCCCAGTATAAAATGCCAGTTTTGTTTCCATCCACCCCTTCACCTTAAAAAGGGTGAAGTATGAGTTTTCAGTTTCATTTGCCTTTAAATTAGCTAAAGTGTTTGGGGCTATTGGCCAATACTTCTCTAAAGAAAGAAAATAAGTATCCAGTAAAGTCTCTTCAGTTTCCTATCATTACCTTCATTAGTAAGCCCTACCTCACTCTGTGAAATTTTCACAACCAAGTATGGAGGCTTGTTGCAGGGTTTGTGGTATAAAGTCTATGTGGTCTTGGAGATATTTTGAGTTAAGCCAAGTCCTGAACAACTTCACTTAACAAAATTCATTTCTTTCTGAAATTTTAAGTCAGAATATTATTCTGCTTTCACCATATTCCAAATTCTATCTTCTGGTGCTCCTATATTAGATGAGCTGTGCGGCTTGATAGCTATCGCTGATACAGTGAAGCCTGAAGCAGAATTGGCAGTCCATATTCTGAAATCTATGGGCTTAGAAGTAGTTCTGATGACTGGAGACAACAGTAAAACAGCTAGATCTATTGCTTCTCAGGTAATGCGTTTACTTAGTTGTTGGGGTGGGAGTATGTGGTAACTTCTCATTCTTCACATACATTTCCTTTCTTGCCTTCAGCTGCTAAAGAAGTCATATTACCTATTATTTTCATTATCCCCGAGTAGCCATATCTGGTTCCTTAAAGAAAAATTGGCATACTGTGCAGGAAGGACTTTGGGTTTTGTCTGGAACTGTTATAAGTAAAAAGCTATTTGCTGAGTTCATGGGATGCTTGAGTGACATTGTACACAGTTTCTGTTGATGCTTCCTTTGAAATGTTGCTGATAGTCTCCACCGGTGCTGCCAGCCTAAGCCAGGCTCTCATCCTCTCATGCCTAAAGTACAGCAGTAGCTCCACGCACGTTCCTCTCTAGTCCATCCTGGATACCACTGATAGAACCATCTTCCATAGCATTCTTCTGCTACTCACCCCCACATTTGCCTTCCCTCTAAAACTTTTCTCATATTAGTCTTTTCTATTTTGGAATGCCTTCTCCCCTCTTCTATTAAATAATAAAGATAAGATATAAATACATTCTTGTATAAAAAATACAGAAGGCTATAAAGTAAAACGTTTAAGTCACCATTTTCCCAAGCCTCCCTGTCCAGCCCTACCCCCTTACACTTTTTCATATGCTTATATGTTCATATACAGATGTATAGTTCTGGTATTTTGAACATAAATTGGATCATTTTTGTACAAATTGTTCAGCAGTTTGCTTTCTTTCAGATAACAATATATATGCCTTGGAGCTTTGTCCATGTCTGAACATATAAAGTTATTTCATTCTTTCTACATCATTGCACTGAATTCCATAGTACGGATGCGTCATAATGTACTTAACCATTCCTCTAATAAAAAGAAATAATTTATGTGGTTTTGAAAATTTTGTTTTACAAATAAGGCAGTAATATACATCCTTGGACATACTTCTTTTTATACATGTACAGGTATGTCCAACATATAGCTAGGGGTGGAATTGCTGAACCAAATGACATGCACACTTTGATAAATGCTGCCAAATACCCTCCAAAAAGACAGTACCAACTTACACACCCACCAACAGTGCATAAGAGAGCTCATTTCCCCATATCCTTACTATCCCTGGATATTATTAGTCTCTTACAATTTGGACATTTGGTAGGTGGAAACTGATGGCTCATCATTGCCGAGTTATATTTCAGGTACTCAGTAATATTTCTTGAAATGAATGGAGTTTATTTTTGCCCACATAGGTTGGCATTACTAAGGTGTTTGCTGAAGTTCTACCTTCCCACAAGGTTGCTAAGGTGAAGCAACTTCAAGAGGAGGGGAACCGGGTAGCAATGGTAGGAGATGGAATCAATGACTCCCCAGCGCTGGCGATGGCTAATGTTGGAATTGCCATTGGCACAGGCACAGATGTAGCCATTGAAGCAGCCGATGTGGTTTTGATACGGGTAAGTCCTATGGTCTGACCTTTGAGGAGTGTGAGACTGCTCTACATGGTCAGGGTTAGTGTCGTATATTGAACACAATGATTGTGCCCTTCGAATTCCCATGCTCCTAGCCATTGAGACTGGGAGAGTTCAAGATGGCAGTATGAGAAGACTTAGTAATTACTTCCAGACTTTCTCATTTCAGCGAAGCAAATGAGAATGACAAGCTTCTAAAGTGAAGCATTAGATTTGGGAATATACTTATCATACTCTTATCTTCAACAAATACTTGCTGAGGTTATTTTAGTGGGATTTAGTCCCTGTACCAGCATACAACCCTAAAAGTATTTTCAGAACCCTGAGAAAAATCCCTTCCAAGACAGCCTCAAATTTTTAGCAATATCTCAGATTTGTAGTTAATTCACATATTACCGTAAGGTACACATCATCTTCGGTATACACAGTATCAAATACAGGTTACTGGTCAAGTTACAGTCTCTTGCTAATATCACAAATATTTCTGTTCTCAGAATGATCTTCTGGATGTAGTGGCAAGTATTGATTTATCAAGGAAGACAGTCAAGAGGATTCGGATAAATTTTGTCTTTGCTCTAATTTATAATCTGATTGGAATTCCCATAGCTGCTGGTATGTGACAGTTAACTTGTATTGCTTTTTTCATGAAGTCGTTAGAGGCCTACCATATTGGAAGTTTTAGTCTTCTTATTATTAGTTTTGAGCTCAGTTTTGTATGTAGCCTGCTGGTATGGTGAGAGGTAATTTTAAAATCAATAATTTAAATTTTCAGCTTGTTCATTATGGCCTAGAATGTATAAGCCTTCTGATATGTTTATTTTATTTTTTTACCTTATTTTTACCTTCAACTTTGTATTTTGAAATTTTCAAATGTACATAAACAAGGAGAAAAATGATACAATAAAACAATATACCCTTCACCAAAATTCACCAGTTAATAATATTTTGCCACATTGCTTCATCTCTTTCTCCATATACTCTCACACACATATGTACTTATTTGCTTACTCATTTAGTTTTTGCTGAAGAGAATAAATTTACCTTTAATCTCACTACCCGAACACAACTACTGTTGGTATTTTAGTATACGTCTTTCTGGTCTTTTTTTTACTCTGTATTGGTTTTTGTCTTGTTTCATTGTTGTAATTATAGCATGCAGAGCATTTTCTTAATGTTCTAATAGCCAACAGTTTTTTTTAAAGTTTGGGAACCAGATGTGAGAAAGACAGAGAGAGAAATTGAACAAAGGAATATGACCAAGAAAAAGCAGTTTAGAATTATTTAATAAGCATCCGATCATCCCTATTACTTAGGGGCTTGGTAGATGTTAGTATTAGTAATAACATAAGAAAAATAGTTATCACTTTCTTCTTGTTCTCTCTGGTTTGAGAGCCAAAGAAGGACATGAGATAACATGAGAACAATTACAAAGCTGTTTATCAACAGGGACACACAGATGGAGAGGACAAAGAGTAAAAGAACAAAATCCAGAGAGATTAATTCATGGAGCAAGTTATTTTTTAAAAATTATACAAGTAATATATGGTCACTGTATAAAAAGTAGAAAAAATACAGATAAGCACATAAAAAATTACAAGTACAGTAAGTCTATCTCATCCCCATCATATGAACAAATTTTTAAATGTCTGTCAAAACCAAGTGTGGATGAGTTTGTAGAATATGAACTCTTATACACTATTGGAGGGTTTGTGATCTGGTACAGCCACTTTGGAGAGCAACTGAGAAATATCTACCTAAAGTTGAAGGTGTGCCTATGTTATAACCTAGCTGTTTCACCTCTAGGTATATACCCTAGGGAAATTCTCAAACACGTGCACAGGGCGGCATGTACAAGAATGTTCACAGCAACACTCTATTAGTGAAAAATTGGCAACGACATAAATCTCTACCAACAGGAGGATAAATTGCTGAATAAATATCAAAGAAGGAAATGATTTGTATATATGTATTAGGAACACAGTGGTAATCTGTTTAGTACTGTTTGGTCTAACTAATCCAAACTTGTTTTCTAGGAGTTTTTATGCCCATTGGTTTGGTTTTGCAGCCCTGGATGGGATCTGCTGCAATGGCTGCTTCATCTGTTTCAGTAGTACTTTCTTCACTCCTCCTTAAACTGTAAGTATGATGGCTCGCTCACGCTTGTCTTTTATATTCCTTTTATCACCCACAGTCAGTCTTGCTAGGTTTTATTCTTGTATTGATCAATGATAAGCCCAAACTGTTCTTAATAATAAATGTTAACTACGTAATTATCACCTTATGTAGTATATACAGAGCAACCACAAGCACTGAGTGGGGTAAAATCTAGTACACTGGCTCTCAGAAGTAGGATTTCTGATCATGTGACCTCACACAACTCCTTTTGACCACCTTTATACATTTCAAACCAGGCTAATCTCTTCATTTTTGAATGTAACAAGCGGCTAGTTCGCATTTGAGTATTTCAAACTAGTGTACTTTTGCATCTTTTCAGTTACAGGAAACCAACTTATGAGAATTATGAACTACATGCCCGAGGCCAGATGGGACAGAAAAGTCCTTCAGAAATAAGTGTTCATGTTGGAATAGATGATACCTCAAGAAATTCTCCTAAACTGGGTTTGCTGGACCGGATTGTTAATTACAGCAGAGCCTCCATAAACTCACTGCTGTCTGATAAACGATCACTGAACAGTGTTGGTACCAGTGAACCTGACAAGCACTCACTCCTGGTGGGGGACTGCAGGGAAGATGACGACAGTGCATTGTAACAGGCCACAGAGAGTGCTGCTAGATGATGTTGTTCTGCACTGACACAGCATTCATGGTCACCTTAGCTTTTTAAAATATTGCAGGGCTTTATGTTGGTCTCATGCTCTTATGTTAGGGAATCTATTTGAATTGCATTTGTCTAATGCCAAAAATATCTTTTTCAGGGCCTCAGCTCGGAACCTAGCTTTATTGAAAATGAATTTCTAGTATTTTTTGTTTTCACTAGCAACAGATAAGGTAGACCAGGGAGGTTTACAAGTCCTACAACTGAAGATTGCTGAATTGCTGCTAAAGTCATAGATAATTTTTATTTGACCAAAAAAAAAAAGTTCAAGAAAAGATCATTGAAAATTTGAAGATTTGAGCGCATAATCTTGAGGAGATTCTCGAGCCCTCCTCCCTGCCAGATTGGGGAGCAACGGCTTTCAAAGCACGGTATAAAGAATCCTGTTTTAGAAGCAAAATAGTAGAAACTGTTTAAAAATAGACAGGTCTATTTATTACAGGCTTTCTTTCCCCCTTCTTCTCCCTGCATCTTTGTCTTTGCCATCGCTTTCTTAGATGCCCCAATGTGTTTTCTTTTATTATGTTCTTTCAAGTGAGCTAAGTGTAGGTGGTTTCTCATTGACAAAAATAACTGACAACTTTTCCAGTAACTTGTTTGTTTCTTTATCTTGTAGCTCAAAAGACCTTCAGGGCATATATGGTTCCCTGCTTCCCACCTTTCCATTGTTGTAAAAAATATATCAGATTCCTCCTTCAGTGACTCCCTAGCTCTGTGCAGGCTTTCAGTTCACTCCTGCTGGGTTCAGCTATAAGTTGTTCTTAGTATCGTCTATCAGCCTCAGTTCAGAAACTTAAGATTTTGAGCCACTTCTACAATTGATTTTTTCCCAAAGATTGACACTACCATGTTTAACATGTACCGGTCATATAAAATTACCTGGATTCACTAAATTTGTCCTTTTCTGGAGAGAATGCAAGACATTAGCTGATATTTATAATTTAATAGATTTTAATTGTCTTTTATTGTTTTAGATAATCTCTCAAAATGACTTTAAAATAATGCTATTACACAAAGCCGCTTTTACCAAAAAATACAGTAAATTGTAATACAGACATGAGAATTTCCCTAGGTTATGATACCTTTTAGCTAAATCTATATTTTTCTCTAGTTTAAAACATTTGCACTTGCTAGTTAGTGTGGTTGGCAAATTCACGGGCTTGTTCTCATCAACATATAAATTTAGAAATCCCCCTGTGAGTGCCTGGGAGTTAATACACTGGTCAGAGATCTGGTACTTGTATCACTATTTAAATTAACTTGTTAACTGCAAGGTGGATTTCAGATGCAGAATATGTAAGTGAAGAAAACTCATACATAAATTCCTAACATCTATTCCCATTGTCATATGTAAAGCTGCTAGCACAATTCCTAGCACATAGGATTTGTGCTCAGTAAATGTTAGTTCTTATTTCCCCTTGAGGTCAGTGATAAATATCAAAAATTGCTTTTACAGAGCAGAGTCTAAAATCAGGTGGGAGTGGGGGATGGGGTTCTTCCCTCCTTTCCAACTTCCTTTTTCTCTTGTTCTTTCATACACACTCAAAAAAGTTTACAACATAACTCCATGTTGACTTTTCAGATTTGGAAAAGATCTCATTTTTATCTCAGCTATCTTAAAGACAGAACTGAAACTTGATGAAGGTGCTATTAATCTAGAAAAGCAAACCAATTTTAATGAAATATGAATGAGTTTGTAGGTCTAGGCTCTTTTTTAGATCAATGCCTGTGCCATCTTCCATGCTTTCAATTTGAATTTTAATATTTGTGTTTTATTTTAATTCCAATGGCCCGTCATACCACAACTTGTTTCTTCTAGAAGAAATAGCTAATACGACAAAGGTATAATATAGACTTTTGAAAAAGAAGCACCTTTCTCTGTCTCTCTCTCTCCCTCCCTCCCTTCCTCCCCCTCCCCCTTCCCCTCACTTTCACTCTTCTATCTCTCTGAAGCACTTGAACATAGCCAGTTACTACTTTTATTATTCTGTGTGTGTTAGAGTTGTCCACTTGGCCTCACATGCCAAGGGATCCACATGTCATAGGGCAATGAGAAGAGCAGCCTATATAATCTGGGAAAAATCAAGGATGTAATTTCAGCCCTTAGTACAGGAATAGAAAACATGCTGTTTATAAAGAATTCTGCTTTAAATATCTATAGCCATCTTTGAATTCTCTACCACAAGTCTCTTGCAATTCTGAACTCCCATTAGCTTCATAGAGCAGCTGTAGTCACCGGAGAGAGACATATGGAGGGGATCAAAAACATTGCTTTCAGTTAGTAACTAGCTTTAAATAATTAGTTACTAGTGAGAACAAATTTTATAAATGTGTGCGTATGCTTCTGTGTTTATTCATATCATACATATATACATATATTACCCATATAGAAGGAAAATTGATTTATATTTGAATTTGATATTAGAATATTTGAAGTTCTTTATCTGTTGTTCCTTTGTCATTCTTTTGTATTCACTCAGCAACCATGCCCTCAGTCTGAAGATAACAAGGATGTTTTGATATCCAGTGCTGGTTCAGACTCAACTAAGGGGCACCTTTTATCTTAAATATCCAAAGATGCCTTTTAAATTTCAACGGTTAAAACATAACTGTTTAGTGTTGTAGTCTAAAGAAGTATGGTTGTCAGTTGTGAAAATAGAAATGTTATTTTTCATAGTTTAGTATCAGCGTTTTAGATGTTAGATTTGATGCCTTGTGAACAAATAATTTTATATTGTGCTTCAACTTTTTAAAAGTTATTCTTTTATTGGATGTATTCTTTGTTCAAAATGCTTAAATAGCATTGTAGGCAAGATGTTTCCAAACATTTAAGTGTGCGTATCTTTTATGTACACAGCTGAAAATCCAGAATGTATGTTCTTAGAGAATTTTTTCCACTACTTATGGATCTTGCTTTAAAATTATTTTTCTTAATATTTATTTTACTCTATTTTGTTATTTTCTTTGGCTGAGGCATCTGGTTACTGGTTGTTTTAATAAGAATAAAAACATTCCTGGAATCACTCCTTTTGGATATTTTTGTTTCTTACTTTTCTCTATTTTAAAAATATTATTTTACCAAATATAAAAAATGCAGATTCGTGCCAAATTATTAGCTATTTTTACACTAACTTTCTGTAGTCCTTCTGAAAGTTTATCTGGTATGAGTAACCAGATAAAGCACAAAAGCATGAATTCTTGTTCTTCAATTAAAAGAGCTTCTCTAATGGCACTGATAGTAAATGCCTTTTGTAGCCAAAACCAGGCGTCTCAAACTTATGCTTTTAGTTAAAGAAATGTTTAACTAACCATTGTTGAACATTGATTGTTTGATACCCAAAACAGCAGTGGACGATGTTGTGCAATAATCATCTACTATAGTCAAGATATTCAGTAGTTTGTTTTTCCATAAGCATGTAATTGATCATATATCTGCCAAGGATGTGCCTTCAACTTTATAATTATAGTATTGTAAAAAAAAATGATTTTTTTTGTCACTGTCTCTTTTGTTAAATCATCCAACTCCTCTACCAGCAGTTCCAAACTACCCTGTGTTTTTAGGTGTTGTGTTCTGTTTTTGTTTTTTTTTTTAAATCAAGGGTGGGGCAGGATTGGAGGCAGCACCACACATTCACTTAAGAGTGGGAGGGAAGAAATCTATTTTCCTTCAGACTTCACCTGCTGGATCTTTTAGTGCAGATGAGAAACCAAGGGATATAATTGTCCTCCTTTCCTTTATAGTCTATAATACGTTCTTTATAGATTGTCTACCCCAAATGAGCTAAATGGAGACAAGAGCTTTTCTTGCCTTTGGGGAGCCCTATACAGTGTGTATGAGGATCCCACCCAAAATGCATCCCCATACCAAACACTGCTTCAAGTTAAGGAAAGGGTTTTAAACCTATTTGTAAGGAAAAACGAAGTTTTACTTCCCTCCCAAACTTTGGGATTATTCAGGGTATTGAAATAGGATTAGAAATGGAAATATAAGAGTAAAATCACTGAGATATCCACTTAGCTGGCCAGCCTCCCTTTCCTATTGGCGCCTTGACTACCCTCTGAGAAGGACGTGCAGTGATAGTGACATCCCAGGTGAGGTTTCAAAACCTTCCAGACAAAAACTAAACAAAAAGCCAGAAACCTTCCAGTTGGGGAAGGCTTTAAAGGCCCTGCTAAGATTCATATAGAGATGAGAGAGGTGAGGCTGCCTCTTTCACAAATTTCACCTCGGCCAGCCAGCCCTACTTGCTTCACAGCTTCATTTTCATAGATGTGACCACTAGTTGTGGAAATGAGTTATGAGTAAGGTATGAAAGGCAAGGCTCTTGAGGACAAGGTTTAAGTGAAATTGCTAGTATAAATAGGATCTCATGCAATTTAAGAAATTTGAAAACTTCCATGCAGGCAGTTCTCTCTCTGGAGAAGTTTGAAATAGGCTGAGTCGTCTTTGGCATATTGTACCTGCTGTCCTCGAATGGCCCCCAGCTTTTCATTGTCAGCGCCCTTCCCCCAGCCCCCAGGCCTGTCTATAAACTGAAGTGCTGCCATTACTTCAACATTACTTGCTTCACCCTCACCCAATCAAAACTTCAATTTCTTCATTGCAGTTATTATCACCACGTAACAAAAAAAACCTGAGATTAATCCATCCTAAAGTACCAGTGACCTTTAGATATAGTCAGAAGTATTAGCAATTACTTGAAAAGATTATTTTTTAAATCCAAATAACTTTATAACTATTGAAATGAAAAACAACAGGCCATGTGGAAGAGGTTATTTGGTAGAGCCCAGGATCAGCCCTCCTAAGCTCTTCCTTCTTGCAGCTTTTTACCTTCCACTGTCGCATCTACCATTTCTTTAAAAGCACCGCATCTGCATCTCCGTAGTGATGGAAAGAGCATTGATTTTGGAGCCCACCAGACCTATCTGCAAAATTCCAGTTCTGCCACACACCAGCTGGGTGACTATATTAGTTTCCTATTGCTGCTGTAACAGATTACAACAAACTTCGTATCCTCTTTTTAAATTTAATTTTTATTTTATATTGGAGTATAGTTGGTTTACAGTTTGTGTTAGTTTCAGGTGTATAGTAAAGTGATTCAGTTACACATATACACGTATCCATTCCTTTTAAGATTCTTTTCCATTGTAAGTTATTACAAAGTATTAAGTATATTTTCCTGTGCTATACAGTAGGGCCTTGTTGGTTATCTGTTTTATATGTAGTAATGTGTATATGTTAATCTCATATTCCTGACTTATACCTCCCCTGCCCTTTCCTCTTTGGTAACCATAAATTTGTTTTCTATGTCTGTGGGTCTGTTTCTGTTTTGTAAATAAGTTCATTTGTATCATTTTTTAAGATTCCACATATAAGTGATATCATACGATACTTGTCCTTCTCTGTCTGGTTTACTTCACTCAGTATGATAATCTCTAGGCCCATCGATGTTGCTGCAAATGGCATTATTTCATTCTTTTTTTTTAATCAGTATGTAAGTATCGGGCTGATAAAAACAACTTAAGATTTTAAAGAATTTTTCAGTTGTTTGCATATGTACATATACACATAGATGTTTGCATATTATATATACACACACATACATTATATGTTATATATTGGTTTAAACTCCAGTTAATATAAACTCCTTCTGGCTATGCTAGCTAATTCTTTTTTTTTTTTTAATTTTTGAATTTTATTTATTTTTTATACAGCAGGTTCTTATTAGTTATCCATTTTATACATATTAGTGTATATATGTCAATCCCAATCTCCCACTTCATCACACCACCACCACCACCCCCCCGCCACCACTTTCCCCCCTTGGTGTCCAAACGTTTGTTCTCTACATCTGACCACAGTGCTCAGACACAGCTAGGATCTAGATGAAGAGGAAGCGCACCAGTTCCAGTGAGGAAAACGGGGAAGAGAGGGCTCCCTACCAATCCGTATGTGCAATTCCAGGCACTTTGGCTGGAGTTGCTGCCAACACAGGGCTGGAACCAGCTGAGCAGCCCCAAGAGCTCCCAGGGAACAAAGAAATCTGGAGGAGCTTGTGATGGGAAAAAGGTGAAATCTTGTCACTGAAAACCTGTTTGTTTTGCAACACATGCCAAGCAGGATTTGAAACTCCCTCAGTTCCTGAAAAAAGAAAAAAAAGAGAGATGAGATCCGAAGAGGAAGAAAATGTTTTCTGCTTTTGGTCACATGTCCTAAGATCTCAGCAATTATCTTGAGGTTTTGAAGATTCCCAAGAGAGAAGTTTTTTTTATTTTAGAGAAATCGACTACAGAAAGATGAGCAGCAGGAACATGTACCAAGAGTTTCTCACAGGTATGTTGTTTTCTTTGACCCTTGACTGCAACCCAGCAATATACAAGGAATTATGGGAAGAAATCCTTTCCCAGAATTGTAGCAAGAGATAGATGGCATTATTAGAGACTGAGGGCTCAAGAAAATAATGTTTTCTTCAAAGTAATTCATTCACAAATTCCACCATAGACAGTGGTATTATTACGTGGAGGTGGCATAGCATTTCTTTTCGTTATCACCCAACAAGCCTTATTCCCTACTGCTTACACCTTTCCACCTGTACCCAGTGACCTAAGAGGCTCTAAGAATTTGGGATCTGAAGAAATATCTGCACCCCCATGTTCATTGCAGCACTATTCACAAGAGCCAAGATCTAGAAATAACCTGTGTCCAACAGCAGATGAATGGATAAAGAAAATGTGGTATGTATATGCATGGAATAAAACTCAGCCATAAATATTAGGGAGATCTTGCCACTTGCAACAACATGGATAGACATTGAGGGCATTATGCTAAGTGGAATAAGTCAGACAGAGACAGACAAGTACTGTATGAGCTCGCTTATATGTGGAATCTAAAAAAAACAAACTCATAGAAACAGAGATCAGATTTGTGGTTGCCAGAGGCAGGGGGTGGGGGGAGAGGAATTGGGTGAAGGTGGTCAAAAGGTACAAACTTCCAGTTATAAGTTCTGGGGATCTAATGTACAGCATGGTGACTATAGCTAAAAGTACTGTTTTGTATATTTGAAAGTTGCTAAGAGAGAGGTCTGAACAGTTCTCATCAGAAGGAAA
Organism: Balaenoptera acutorostrata; assembly: GCF_949987535.1. Lineage (NCBI taxonomy): Eukaryota > Metazoa > Chordata > Mammalia > Artiodactyla > Balaenopteridae > Balaenoptera > Balaenoptera acutorostrata. The sequence continues at coordinate 66,782,999 of NC_080085.1, forward strand.
AAAAATTTGTAACTATGTGAGGTGATGGATGTTAGCTAAATTTATTGTGGTAATCATTTTGCAGCATAGACAAATATCACATCATTGTGTTGTACACCTTAATCTTACACAATGTTATATGTCAATTATATCACAATAAAGCTGGAAAAAGAAAAGAATTTGGGATCCCCAAGTACATCCTAAATTAGGTGCTGCTATGACTGCTGGGCAGAATATGCTGTGCAAAGTATCATAGTGCTTTAAAAATGCACTTCTGCTCTCAGTCTAATAAATTCTGTAAGATAACATATGCAAGTTTAGAGCTAATTTTCATTTTGACCACCGCAGTGATTCTTTTTTTTTTTTTTAAAGCATTTATTGTATGTTTGTTTCCATTTCTTTATAGCAGATTGGATATTTTTTTTAATTAAAAAAAATTTTTTTGGCTGCATTGGATCTTTGTTGCTGCGCGCAGGCTTTCTCCAGTTGTGGCGAGTGGGGGCTACTCTTCATTGCGGAGCACAGGTTCTAGGTGCACGGGCTTCAGTAGTTGTGACACGCAGGCTCAGTAGTTGTGACGCACGGGCTTAGCTGCTCTGCGGCATATGGGATCTTCCCGGACCAGGTCTCGAACCCGTGTCCCCTACATTGGCAGGCGGATTCTTAACCACTGTGCCACCAGGGAAGCCCCGCAGTGATTCTTTTTTTTTTTAGCATCTTTATTGGCGTATAATTGCTTTATAACATTGTGTTAGTTTCTGCTGTACAACAAAGTGAATCAGCTCTATGTATACATATATCCCCATATCCCCTCCCTCTTGCGTCCCCCTCCCACCCTCCTTATCCCACCCCTCTAGGTGGTCACAAAGCACGGAGCTGATCTCCCTGTGCTATGCATCAGCTTCCCACTAGCCATCTATTTTACATTTGGTAGTGTATATATGTCAATGCTACTCTCTCACTCTGTCCCCACTTCCCCTCGCCCCGCAGTGATTCTTGACTGGGTTTCACCACACCTCAGAAGTACCAAGAGTAAGCAGTTAGAAGGAAGGAGGGGAATCCTAGATAGCACTCTGAGCCCACATTACCCACAGTCCCTGCAGTAGCACTTGGGGAGCAGACGTCAAGATCTCTGTTTGCATCACCTGTGCTGAGGTGGTAACAGCACTGGATTGGAGGTCAAGAGTCCTGGATTTGTTTTATTTATTTATTTATTGAAGTATAGTTGATTTACATCGTTGTGTTTGTTAGTTTCTGGTGTGCAGCAAAGTGAGTCAGTTATACATGTATATATATATATATCCTTTTTAATATTCTTTTCCATTATAGATTATTACAAGATATTGAATATAGTTCCCTGTGCTATACAGTAGAACCTTGTTGTTTATCTATTTTATATATAGTAGTTTGTATCTGCTAATCCCAAACTCCTAATTAATCCCTCCCCCCTTCCCCTTTGATCACCCTAAGGTTGTTTTCTATGTCAGTGAGTCTCTTTCTGTTTTGTAAATAAGTTCATTTGTATCATTTTTTTAGATTCCACATATAAGTGATATCATATGATATTTGTCTTTCTCTGTCTGACTTACTTCACTTAGTATGATAATCTCTAGGTCCATCCATGTTGCTGCAAATGGCATTATTTCATTCTTTTTTATGGCTGACTAGTATTTCATTGTATATGTATATATATATCACATCTTCTTTATCCATTCATCTGTTGATGGACATTTAGGTTGTTTCCATGTCTTGGCTATTGTGAATAGTGCTACTATGAACATTGGGGTGCATGTATATTTTTGAATTAGAGTTTTCTCCAGATATATGCCCAGGAGTGGGATTGCAGGATCATATGGTAATTCTAGTTTCTTAAGGAACCTCCATACTGTTCTCCATAGTGGCTGCACCAATTTACGTTCCCACCAACAGTGTAGGAGGGTTCTCTTTTCTCCACACCAAGAGGCCTGGATTTGAATCTCAATCATACATAACCATTTACTAGCTGAGTGCAAAGTCATGCTACTTGTCTGGGCCTCCTTCCTCTTCTGTAAAACTTCACAGAGAATTATGTGACAGGATGGTAAATTGGAAAGTGCTAAGTAATTCCAAGGTGTCTTTTCTGGGCATCAAGCCCGAAGACCCCTCAGACTAGAGCATGCACTGTGGATCACCTCCTCTCTCATCTCCCCTATCCTCAGCTGAATTTTCAAATAATAGCACTGTCAAGAAACTTCCAAGAGTAGAAATAAAAGCATCCACTCTTCCCAATTTCACAGAGAAAGCATAGAATATTAACAAAATAATAGTAATAACAAGTTATGAACACTTTAATTTGTGGGAAACTTTCAACCAAGACTGTTAAAGTGCCTTTTTGCAGATGATGTGGAGTGTTATTTGAAGGAGTGTCATACTCTTAGGTTCTGTGTGAGTCATGAAACTGTGTTTTCTAAAAACCCTCACAAGGACTTTCTCCACATGTTAGAGGGAAAGTTCCTTTAGTCCCTACCCCCTTATACAAGCTTAGGAATGTCTCTGAAGGACACGGTGGTAAAACACAGTGTGGTCATCAGCCTTGGAAAAGAACCTCAAGGGTCCTCCTGAGGCATGATAACCCTTGTAAATGTGACAAGATTTGTCTTCTGTTCTCAGAGTTACACGTATCTCCTGCTGGGAAATGTCTTGATTTGGGTGCTGACGTATTTGCACTGAGACTCAGGTCCCCAAGTTGCACTCTGTATTAGGTGGGCCCCCACGAGACAGTGGCGTCCGAGAATGCTGTTCCCTGCTGGGCCAGCCCTGCCTTTCAGGGTCCAGGAGTCGTTGGGGGGAAATTTTATATTACGAAGCAGGTGGCTTGAGGTGTGTGCATGTGTGTCACTCTCTGCTTAGCCTAGGAGACCTTGGCAGGGTTGTGAGCTGATTGTTTCTGCAGTGATACACAGGGTAAGTAGAGATTGACTTGATAACTGAGGGTTGGGGCTGGTTCTATTTTCCTCAGCAGTTATTTGGTGCAGGGGTAAACTGAGGAAGAGGCCATGGGAATTTTTTGACATAGAGTCCAAACTCAGATAAGCAGGCAATGACAGTTGTTCACAGAGTGTGGTCCCTGGACCAGTAACATCAACACCACCCGGGAACTTGGGAAAAATTCAAGTTCTTGGGCCCCTCTGCAGACCAAATGAATCTAAAACTCTGGCGGTGGGGTCCAGCAATCTATGTTTTGAAATGCCTTTCAGATGATTCAGACTCATGTTCAAACTTGAGAACTACTGGATTAAGGGCTTCTCACTCTGGCTGCACACCTGAGGCATTTGTTTAAAATACAGATTCTGGAGTGGGGCCCAGGAAATCCCTGTTTTTAATCCCTATGTGATACTGTTGCTCAGGCAGGATTGAGAACCACAAGTGCATTCTATCCTTAGGAACAAGTTTCTCGGACTGTGCTGAGTTTTTGTCATGGGCCTTCCAGTCCGTTGTCTGGACTATAGGTTGTAGTTTTAGGATTAGATGGCATTTTCTGGCTCAGGGCCTGTCTCTGTGATGGAATCAAGGCCTAGGCAGAGAGTGATGCCTGTGTTTCTTGGTAGGGAAGCTAGAGTGCCTCTGCCTATTGGTCCCCTCTCTCCTCCCTTAAAGGTCTAGAAGAAGCAGTTTGCCCTATAGAGTTCCTGTATAGAGGCCTGGAAGAAGAGGCTCTGCAGAAAATAGTGACCCGGGACAGTGGTTGCCAAAATACAGCTACTGTAGTCCATGAATATTCTGCATTTCAAACTAGACATCTCTAGCCCCTTCAATTCTTTCATCATCTCCCCATTACTCCCAGCTCCCCTAGTCACATACTCTTATGACCTCAGATCAGGCACTTCTTTTGCTTTCATTTCTCCATTTTAGAAAGTGGGACTAATACCTGTCATCATCCAAAGTGTGAAGGGGGCAGGCAGGGCTGAGAGAAGGACCAATGAGCTAAACTACCCACATTTGACAATGTATTAAGTGCACAAGACAATGAAACCACCTCCATTACACAGTGAAATTTTTGTGGGGAAAAGTCTGTACTCATCATACTTATTTTAAAACTGGTTTAAAAGTAGTTTGAAAGTTTTCAGAGGCAAAAATTATTTCATTCATGTAAATATTGAATCCTGGAGCAGCAGTGAGATAATATGAACTTCTGTTTGCAGTTAAGTCAGTCCATTATTTTACATCTTCTCTTGGCTTCCTGTCATAGTAGGGGTATATAGAAACAGGGTTATGTTTACATACATGTGGGGGAAAGTATGTTGGACACAGGCAAATATGGTTACATTAATTGAGGGTCTATGTGCTAAACATTTTACTTATATCACCGTATTTCATCCTTTCAATAATCTTGTGAGATTCTTACTGCCTTTTACAGAAAAGACTGAGCTTATATGATCTGACTTCCCAAAGGAGACACAATGTCAGGCAGGATTTAAACTCAGGTATGTCTGATTTGAGGGAGCTTTTGTTCTTTTACAATCACCAGACTTGCTGTCATTAACCTAAGCTTCATCGTAATGCTGTTGTTTAAGAAGCCAGCCAGGCTGCAGTGACCTCTTACTGATAGGTTTAGATGCAGGGGAGGTATATGATTTGTTCCAGACGATTCACTGAGCTAAGACTAAAATCTAAGTTTTCTGACCGTCTGCCAAACCGGAAAGTGCATCTTATGTCCGAAAGATAAACAGTCCCTTCTTGCTACCTCAATGCCAACACTGACCAAGAAATCAAGAAAGGACCTAGGATGTCCCTATTACTCTCTGGGTTCTGAAATAGGGTCCTGACATTTCAGATTGACAAAAGAAGGCCCTTGGAGATTCGCCCAAAAGGCAAGCATGATATGGGGGTCACATTATCAGATATATATCACATATAACCAGATTTGGGAGGTCAGCCTTCCTTTGGGCTATACTTTGGCCCAGACTTTTTAAAGCTTCAGCTCTGGATTTCAAAATATTTTATATATATATATATATATATATATATATATATACATATATATACACACACACACACACACACACACACACACACAAAGTGAAGGGGGAGGAAGGAGCAATCATAAATATTATTTTATTTATTGAAAAAACATTTGTATGGCTCTTACTCTGTGCCAGGTGCTGGTACTTGCCATATATTAACTCATTTAATCTTTAACAACTTTATGCTGAAGGTACAATTATTATCCTAATTTTACAGGTGAAGACATTGAGACTCTGAGAAATTAAATATTTGCCCAAGTCCAGAAAGTCAAGCAGCAGAGTCAAGAGTTAAACCTTGGCAGTCTGGTTCCACACTTTATACTCTCAATCACTATACTGTGCTGCCTCTCAAGGCTACAAGCAGAATTCTAAAACCATAGACTCAGAGTTGGAAAGGCCATTAAAGGATTTTCAGTCCAACCTTCCAACCAATACAGGAATTCCCCTCTCTGCACTCCTTGCCCTGCTTGAACATTTTCAGTGTCTGGAGCTTAGTATCTCAAAGGTCCAATGGACCATCTCTGACTGTTGAGAAGTTTATCTTTAAAGTGAGCTGAGGAAGAAGATCAGCTCACTGAAAGTTGGCTGAGCCCACAGTACGTTTAAACCACTCTATTTTGTATATACAAAGATAAGGAAGATATGGTCCCTGTCCCTTACAGATTCTTAAGAGGGACAAACATGCATACAATGGCAGAATGTGGTACATGTTATACCACGTGCTATTATATATATATATATATATATATATACACACACACACATATATAGACTAGAATAGAATACAAATAAAATAAATATAAAGATGAGCTGCAGGAGTACAGAAGAAGGTGAAACCAATTCCAAGGATGGGAGTTAGGGAAGGCATCATAGAGTTGGTAAGAACTAAGCTCTGTCTTGAGTCTTGGGTAAGATTTCAACAAGCCCAGCTGAGGCAGAAGGGCAGGAGAGAAACGTCAAATAAGCACAGAAATGCTTTCTTATGGCTGCTGTTCAGATAGCTGACGACAGTCATGTGATGCTCTGAGTCTGCCTACTTCCTGTTCCCTCAGCTATTTAGCTTCTCATTTAGTGTTTAAGAGCTTGGGCACTGGGTTTGGATCCTAGTTCTGTCACTCATTACCAGGGCCACATTATGACTTTCATGGGCCCTAGGTGCCTTTACCTTGTGGGCCCCTTCCATTAAAGAAAAAACCTACAGAAAATTAGACTTTCCAACTCTTGGTATAAAGACAAATAATATTATATATTAAAACATTTCCTTCAACCTGAAAGTTCATTTTTTTCATCTGATTTTAAAAAGACAATAAAACATTTTTATGGACCCCTGAACGTATTTTGGGCCCTAGACATTATATCTACTGGGCCTAATTGATAAGTCAGCCCTGTTCATTATAATCTTGGGATGCATACTTAAATTCTCAGAGACTCAGATTCCTCATCCACAAAATGGGAATAATGATATAACACCTATATCACAAGTTTGTGATAAGGATTAAGTGAGATCTTGCATGACAAAAATTAGCACGCAATAAATGGCACTAATAAATATTAGCTATACATATGTAGGGTGACCATATAATTTATCATTCAAACCGGAGTACTTTTTTTTTTTTGGCTGCTCTAGGTCTTCATTGCTGCGCGCGGGCTTTCTCTAGTTGCGGCGAGCAGGGGCTACTCTTCGTTGCAGTGCCCGGGCTTTTCATTGCGGTGGCTTCTCTTGTTGTGGAGCATGGGCTGTAGAGCGCGCAGGCTCAGTAATTGTGGCGCACGGGCTTAGTTGCTCCACAGCATGTGGGATCTTCCCGGACCAGGGATTGAACCCGTGTCCCCTGCATTGGCAGGCAGATTCTTAACCACTGCGCCACCAGGGAAGCCCCCCAGAATACTTTTGAGAGTGGAAGGGGGTAATAATTGGATGGGATGACAACAATAGGCATAAACTGAGACATAATGGTCACTATATATATATATATACATATATATATATATATGTATATATATATATGTATATGTATATATATATATATGTATGTGTATATATGCACATATATATATGAATGACCTGCTTTTCTGATCCTTCACCATGATAGTCACCCTCCTGTAGATACCCATCGCATTTTGTCAATGGCTCATTTTAAATATGGTGAACAGGGACTTCCCTGGTGGCGCAGTGGTTAAGAATCCGCCTGCCAACGCAGGGGACACGGGTTTGATCCCTGGTCTGGGAAGATCCCACATGCCGCAGAGCAGCTAAGCCCGTGTGCCACAACTACTGAGACTGCACTCTACAGCCTGCGAGCCACAACTACTGAAGCCCGTGCACCTAGAGCCTGTGCTCCGCAATACGAGGAGCCACCGCAATGAGAAGCCCGTGCACTTCAACCAAGAGTAGCCCCCGCTCGCTGCAACTAGAGAAAGCCCGCGTGCAGCAAGACCCTACGCAGCCAAAAATAAAATTAATTAATTTTTAAAAAATATGGTGAACAGGAAAGTGCTAGGTATGGTTTGACCAGGGGAACACTATTTCATTCATTTAATCCCAGATTGTATTAACTACTTGAGCAGCTCTGTAACATGGTTGGTCTGTTGAACAAAATCTTTAGCTTGTTATAATTTCTTAAAGATTACCAGTAGCAATTTTTTTTCAAAATTATGTCTATAAAGTCTTTATCTTAGAATGTTACTGATCTGGGCTTGGAAACTTCCAATTCCTGTAACATTTTGTTTATTCCTATACTGAGTGTTTACTTCTGTGTAGTATAACTTAACTTGTGTATGTGAATCCACCTCTGTAAATTATTGCTCAAGGGCAGGGACCATGACCTATACATCTTGTCTTGAGCATCACCTTGCATAGTAGCTGAAACAAAGTAGGTACTCAACAAATGTGTAGGAAATGCATTAACACATGAATGCATGAATTTAAAACAGCTATACATTCTTTTACCAATACCTCAACTATCTTGGCATTCAGCTCCCTCTTAGTCATATTTATTCTATCCTCTCCAACTTGAAAATGTTGATTGCTGTTGTTTTGACTTGGAAGCTATAAATAAAATATAATTCAGTAGTCTGGGTTTCTCTTTGTTATATTATGTATGTTATATTCAGGGTGACCAGATGTTGCAGCCTGTACAGCTCAATTAACGCCTGTTATGTTTAATGCCACTTTCACTCTCAAAAGTGTCCTGATTCGCTTGATAAATTATGTGTAGTCATCTTTCTTATGTCATCTTCCTTCTTCTTTCTGTTCAGAGCATAACCTAAGAATCCCTCAGGTTGTCCTGTTGTCCCCAGTATGTCTTATCTTATAGGCATGTGTCATTTTTACATTTATCCTAGCTAGGTACTGTCTGCTACAGCTTCTCTTCACTTCTAGAAAAGCCAAAAGGAAGAAGTTTAAATTGCAGAGAATAAGGCTGGAAGATCAGGACTACAAGGAACCACTAAACAAATACCTGTATAAACTACTGAGAGGGTTGTGGACCCTCCTTCCCTGGACCTTGACAGATCAGCTCAGCATTCGTCTGTTGTGTATTATGCATGCAGAGGCCTGCTTGATGGCCTTTGGAAGTCCCTTCCAGCTCTGAGATTCTCTAACTACTTTTTAAAGCTAGATTAGCAGTAAAGGTCAGTGACCTATATCTGGGGCTAGGATCAGCATATGATCCCTGGATGGATTAAGGCACAGGGCAAGAAAATCTCTGTTAGGAAAGGAGCAGATGGGTGGCAGTCTAGACACCTTTTAGTGGAATTTCTGGGTCCATCTTTCTCAAGCTGGGTTCCCAGCCTCATCCACAAAAGTCAAGGGCAGTAGTAGCCTGGGCCCTATGCTGCCTGAGTCATGCTTCTACTCCTCACTTTCCCACTTAGGAGCAGCTGGCTTAGCTTCTGGGATGGGAGAGGCCAGGGTGCCCAAAGCCCCATCTGCTCTGAAAGCTCCCTGACTGGCAACTAAGTAAACAGCAGTTTTCTGAATCAGCCTCTTGCAAAGCTTTGTTATTTAAGGTCAAACTTTTCCAGTATTAGTGAGTTACAGTTCCCCTCCCCAACCCCCATGCTACCCCCACTTTCATTTCCAGCTCCACCCAGCACTGGTTCCTGTTGCCCAAGTAAAATAATGCCTCGGTGAACTACAGAGTAGCTTTCAGTCCCCTCTTGGGTTTTGCTGAAATGGCCCAGGAATTCAGAAATGGTTCTCGCCCCCCTGCAGGGTCAAGATGATCTCTGCAGCCCTCTCAGCAACACAGAACATTTCTTCTTCTGCCCCTCTCCATTGGGTTCCATGGCCCCTCATTTCAATTCTGCTTCTCCTGAGGAGGAACTCCAGCCGGTGGGTAATATATCAAGAGGCTGTGAGCTGACCAGGAGCCTGGTGGTTCAGTGCTCAGCAACAAGCTTTTGGCCTGAGTTACAGTGGGTATTAGGCCATTGATTGAACTCTAGCTTACAGATGAGGAAACAGACTGAAACAAGTGTATAACTTGAGCATAGCTGGTAAGTGACAGAGCTGGGACTTGAAGCCAGGTTTTGCAGATTTCAAAGCTGAGCCTACTTCTGGTCAGGTCAGCCTAAGAGCTTCCCACCTCTTTTCCTTACTTCCCAGGAATGGGATGGGTTGAGAAGATCAGGTGCTCCCTGTAAGATTTTTTAATGGTTTTAGAGAATGCAAAGTCTTCAGGCTTCTTAGGGTCCAGGCAATATGCAATCAATTAGCAATCCCTCCTGCTGAGAGATGCAATGGAAATCAACTTGCATCAGGCCTGTGTAAACTGTTAAAATTAGGTCTTCTTGTGGTACAGTCTTGGCACGGAGTCAAAACACAAATCCAACTTCAATAGCTTTTTCTTAAAGAGAATCTTTTCTGCAGATTTTCTTAAAGGGGCAGTACATGGGTTTACACAGCATGTCAAACAGTGAGGCTTGATAAAATCCCTCTTCTCTTGTCCATCTCCACAGCCACAGTTCAAATCTGTCTCTTTCTGCCTCCCCCTTCACACTCTTTCTTTCTCACTCTGTGTTGCTCTCTCCACTTCTTCCTTTTCAACACACATAAAAACTTGTTCTCTTTGCCTTCAGGCTTCTGGGACGTGTAATGCCCTGGGACGTCTAATCTGTCTCTTGCTCTGGATGTTTTTCTCCCGCAGGGAGAATCCCCACCCTTAACGCTAGTGAATTCTGAATTCTGGTCTCCTTCTTGTTAAAGCTGTGTGATGTAGATATGATCATTAGATTATGCAAATCCTGAAAAACTGATGATATTATCAATGAACATGATGTTCTTAATATTTCAGAACAAACTTAAAACACTTAGGCTTGTCTTTTATGGTCTTCTTGTATCTGAGATATCAAAAAAGCCTAAATTGGGCTTCCCTGGTGGCGCAGTGGTTAAGAATCTGCCTGCCAATGCAGGGGACACGGGTTCGAGCCCTGGTCTGGGAGGATCCCACATGCCGCGGAGCAACTAAGCCCGTGAGCCACAACTACTGAGCCTGCGCATCTGGAGCCTGTGCTCCACAACGGGAGAGGCCGCGACAGTGAGAGGCCCGCGCACCGCGATGAAGAGTGGCCCCCACTCGCCGCAACTGGAGAAAGCCCTCGCACAGAAACGAAGACCCAACACAGCCAAAAATAAAATAAATTTTAAAAAAAATTTAAAAAAAAAGCCTAAATTCCTGCTTATCAAGAATTGACATTTATTGAGCACCTGTGACATGCCAGGCCCTGTGCTAGGCAGTTTCATCCATGTTATCGTATGTAAACTTAGCCACGTGTGGTGTGGATTTTTTTTTTTAATTAATTAATTTATTTATTTATTTATGACTGTGTTGGGTCTTCGTTTCTGTGCGAGGGCTTTCTCTAGTTGTGGCAAGTGGGGACCACTCTTCATCGCGGTGCGCGGGCCTCTCACCATCGCGGCCTCTCTTGTTGCGGAGCACAGGCTCCAGACGCGCAGGCTCAGTAATTGTGGCTCACGGGCCCAGTTGCTCCGTGGCATGTGGGATCTTCCCAGACCAGGGCTCGAACCCGTGTCCCCTGCATTAGCAGGCAGATTCTCAACCACTGCGCCACCAGGGAAGCCCGTGGTGTGGATTTTTAACTCTCACTTTATAAATTTTCCAAAACTAAGGTTCTCAGGGGTTAAGTCCAATGTTACACAGAGCAAAGGTTGAAATCTGATTCTGAAACCCATATGCTTTCCACTGTATCAAATTACCTCTTATAGCTGAAGTGAGATATAAACAATAATAATAACAGTTACTTTATGCCTAAAAATATTTGAGGCTGCTTCTTAATACTACTCGGTAATTATTAAACATAATTTTGCCATTGAATTAAAAACAATTTAATGATAGCCAAGTTTGGTGTTCTCTACACCATAAACTATAAAGTAAAAAGCTAGTACAATTTTTATTATAAATGTTTGACTAATCTACAGATATACTGTCTTTTTAACCCCCCCCCAAAAAAAATCCTTAAGCTTTCCCTTTTGGAAAAAGTTTGCTAAACCTTTTGGTCAATGGAGATTTTGCTGAGAATATGATTGGATCAACATTAAATATATGAGCCATGTGGCAATGATATTGTTAAGAGAGAATTATCCCTTTGTTTCCTTTTACTGTTTTTTTAGAATTAATTAATTAATTATTTTTTGGCTGTGTGGGGTCTTCATTGCTGTGTGCAGGCTTTCTCTAGTTCAGGTGAGGGGGGCCACTCTTTTGCAGTGCGTGGGCTTCTCACTGTGGTGGCTTCTCTTGTTGGAGCACGGGCTCTAGGCACATGGGCTTCAGTAGTTGTGGCACACAGGGTCAGTTGCTCTGCGGCATGTGGGATCTTCCCAGACCAGGGATCGAACCCACGTCCCCTGCATTGGCAGGTGGATTCTTAACCATTGCGCCACCAGGCAAGTCCCCCTTTTACTGTTCTTATCCTAAAGAAATCCCTGTATAACTGTTTGTGGGATAGCCATCCAACTAGCAAAATAACATCCTTTCTAGTGGGATTTTCATTGTCCTTTCTGCCAGCTGTGGGACTAGAACCTACATGGACAACCTGGTGGAAGATAAAAGCAACTTGATATCAGGAAACTTGGGTTCTTCTCATGGCTTTTCTTTTGACAAGTCACTTCACCTCTCTAAACATATTATTTTTTAAGGATTTATACTGAGTCATGAGAGAGATGGGCTAGTCTTTCACACAAATGGTTTGGCAAGTTAATTCAGTGTATGTGAAATTCTTTCATATCGCTTGTCTTTCTTAGTCAAAAAGGCTGAGTTTAAAAGTGAATTAACATTTATCTCTGAGAAATGAAAACATATGCCCACAAAAAAACTTGTACATGAATATTCATAGCAACTTTATTCATAATAGTCAAAAAGTGGAAACAATCCAGGTGTCCATCAACTGATGAATGGATGAACCAACTCTGGAATACTATGGAATACATACCATGGAATACTACTCAAATAAAAAGGAACAAACTAATAATATACACAACAATCTGGATGAATCTTTAGGGAATTATGCAGAGTGAAAAAAACCAACTTAAAAGGTCATATACTATATGTTTCCAACTGTATAAGGTTCTTGAAGTGACAAAGAGGCAGAGAACAGATTAGCAGTTATTTGTGGTGATAGAATTGTTCTGTATCTTGACTGCAGTAGTGGATATACAAACATACATAGGTGATAAAATTTTATAGAGCTAAATATACCACACATAAGTACAAGTAAAACTGGAGAAATCTGAACAAGATTGGTGGATTGTATCAATGTCAATATCCTGGTTGTAATGCTGTACCATAGTTTTGCAAGAGGTTACCACTGGGGGAAACTGGGCAAAATGTATAAGACATCTCTCTGTATATTTCCTACAACTGCATGTGAATCTACATTTATCTCAAAATAGAAAGTTTACTTTAAAAACAAAGTAAGTAAATAAGGTTTCCTTTTGTCCATTAAAATGCCCTAACCTGAAATGAAGTGTTGAGGCTTAAGAGAAAGAAATTCCAAAGGGTTTAGAATCTTCTGGGTGCTAATTTTAGGCACAGTCTTTTCTGTGCAAATACAGCAGCAGCTGCCTTGAAAAGTCTTTGTTGAGCAGTTTTCTGAATGGCTCCTTTGATCCTGTCAGTTTCTGCAGTGGGCGTATCATGGGTAGACTTGCAAGTTGGTTGACTTGGCTCCAGGGTGGAGAGAACCACAGCTCCTCCTTTACTGTGTGGGTACCCCACTTCGAGTTCTATGGGCTGGCTTGACAGGGTCCAGTCCAAAAAATCAGCTGCATCCTTGTGGGAAGGGGGAAGGGGTAAATCTGGCTGTCAAGCACCAATGCATAGCAAAGGACACAGAAATGTTGACTTAAGAGTATATAGTGCTCGAACCCATGTCCCCTGCAGAAGCCCGTGCACCGCAACAAAGAGTAGCCCCCGCTCACTGCAACTAGAGAAAGCCTGTGTGCAGCAACGATGACCCAACACAGCCAAAAAAGAAAAAAAAAGAGTATATAGTGGACAGAGGAGGATCAGGAATGGAATCTAGCAGCTAAGGTAGAAAACACTCAACTTCTTGTTTTTCCCTAAAAATGAGCTAGCTTATATGTTCTGTATTTGTCAATAATTTTTTCCCTTTTCTTCTTGCATAGTTTGCTCCTTAACTAGGGGGAAGCCAGGTTCCAGGTGTTTTGAGAAGTGGAGCTTTAGAATTTCTATAGCAGCTTCGTGCTAGATTGCATCCATACATTTAATTTTGTGCTAGTTTTTTAAAAATCATTATTTTGGAGGAAAAAAATATTAAGGAACCTGTAATCAGATGCTCAGCTTTCAGATGCTTTTGGTATAGCAAGCTTTGCTACAAGAAAGTAAAGCTTTAGGCTAGGGGCTCTCTAAACAAGGGTGAACTAATGACAAAGTTATAAACTAGTCAAAGTTGTCTTTCACGACTCCTGCTTTCACCCTTTGTGTACTCTTTTTTCCCCTCGTTGGGACTCCTTCCCTCCTTGCCCCACACCCAACTGTCCAGTATCCTCATAGCCTCTCCTTACAGACATTTTAGAGATTTTCTGTCTGGAAGGACACAGGAGAAGCTGATAACAAAGGAGGAGGGCTGAGGAATTGGGGTGAGGAGACTTACATTTTTACTGTGCATCATTTTGTGCTGTTTGAATTTTAAATATCTGCATGTACCACCTATTGGAAAACAATTTTTAAACTTTTTTCAGTAAAGAATTTGCTATCTAGGCAGTCCATGGCATATAATATTTTGGGAAAAGATGGTCTAGGTTGAAGTGATGTAGATCTAACCTTATTTGCTTATAAATTTTTCAAAATAAGTGTTTATGTTCTAAACTGAAAGCCTGATGCCAATTTTTTAAAAAAATTAAAATGATTACAAATATCATTTTTAATCAAATGCTAAATGCTATGCTTTAGACTAACCTTTACAAATATGGTAAAAATACATCCTGAAATTTTAAAGCTAGTTCCAATGAAAAATATTCTAACCCAATGTAAGACTAGCATGTCTTGACTTTTGGTTCATAAAATATGGTCAGCATAGATATATTTTTCTAAATATAAAAATTAAGTAGAGCAGCACAATGACAATATCATAAACTTGTATTACATAGTATACAGACATCTAGTTTACTGTAGAAATTTCTTTTTTAATTGAAGTATAGTTGAATTACAATGTTGTCTTAGTTTCAGGTATACAGCAAAGTGATTCAGTTTATATATATATATTTTTTCAGATTCCTTTCTATTATAAGATATTATGAGATGTTGAATATAGTTCCCTGTGCTACACAGTAGGACCTTTGATGTTTATCTATTTTATGTAAAGTAGTGTGTATTTGTTAATCCCAAGCTCCTAATTTATGTCTCCCCCTCCTTCCCCTTTGGTAACCGTATGTCTGTTTTCTATGTCTAGGGTCTGTTTCTGTAAATAAGTTCATTTGTACTCTTTTTCTTAGATTCCACATATGAGTGATATCATATGATATTTGTCTTTCTGTATCTGACTTACTTCATTCAGTATGACAATCTGTAGGTCTATCCATGTTGCTGCAAATGGCATTATTTTGTTCTTTTTTATGGCTGAGTCATTATCACATCTTCTTTACCCATTGATCTCTTTATGGACACTTAGGTTGCTTCCATGTCCTGGCTATTGTACATAGTACTGCTATGAACATTGGGGAGCATGTGTCTTTAGTCTACTATAGGAAGTTCTTATTTCTTCACTATCCTTGCCTCATTTTGAATGCCACAGCCAGAAGAGTTTGGCTCTCTGCCCTGTTCCAGTACTTTGAAAAGTTCAGTGTGACAGGCCTAAACTCAAGCTGCAAAAACCAGTGCTGTTTGGGTCTTTGCACAGATTCTTTCCTATTCACTTTCTTGACTGTCTACTCTCTGCTCTCATCTCCCTGGCATGCTGAACCTAGTTCCACAACTGCTTCTAGAAGCCCTTCATTTTGGTTACCTTTAAGTACTTCTCTTCTTCTATGGTTTATAGGCCCCAGCTCCCTGCTCTGGTATTGGCTCTGAATGCTCCTTTGATTGCAGTAACACCAGCAGTTTCAGGTAAAAGAAACCTCCTCCACTAGCCCTGCCCCCATGGAACCTTTACCAACAAAGCTTGTCCCTTTCTGTACCTTGTCAGGGTGGGCAATTTGGATGTTTGGAGCTTTACAGTTTCCCTTCATTTAAAATTTCCTGGGACAAACAGGGATAGATTTTAGGGGTCATGTTGGTAACCCTTGTCATCTGTGAGAGCATTCATCTGGCAATGCCATCTTGTTCAACCCAGTTTTCTTGAGTCACCCCACACTTATGCAACACATATTTACTTATGCTACTACTTTTTCTTCCTCTTCTGCTCCTCCTCTTTGCCCTTCTCCTTCTTCTTTTTTTTAAAATTTTATTTATTTATTTATTCATTTATGGTTGTGTTGGGCCCTCGTTTCTGTGCGAGGGCTCTCCCCAGTTGCGGCAAGCGGGGGCCACTCTTCATCGCGGTGCGCGGGCCTCTCACTATCGCGGCCTCTCTTGTTGCGGAGCACAGGCCCAGACGCGCAGGCTCAGCAGTTGTGGTGCACGGGCCCAGTTGCTCCGCGGCATGTGGGATCTTCCCAGACCAGGGCTCGAACCCATGTCCCCTGCATTGGCAGGCAGACTCTCAACCACTGTGCCACCAGGGAAGCCCTCCTTCTTTTTATATTTACTTTTGCAATGAAATCTCTCATCCTTTGATCCATTTCCTTCCTGTTCCCTAACAAAGTTAAAATGCCTTAAAGCATTGGCCTCCTAGCACTGAATCAATCTACTCATCTCAGTCCTAATACCAGAGGGCTGACTTAAAATTGAAATTGAAACTATCATCAGATCATTGTTTTTTTTTCATTTTCTCTGTCATTGACATGAATATAAAGTGTAAGTATAAACTTAGGACACCGCCTTTTGTGGAATATTCTAGAATTTATACACCAAATTAGCATTCTTCAAAGTGATCACTGAGATAGAGTTGTTACAAGTATCCCTGTGATGTAATCATTGTTACAAATGTTTGGGGGCTGCTCTTTTGGAATTAAGGGGCGACAGAAGGTAGTGGAAAGAACATGAGGTTCTGAGATGATATAGCCTTTGCTTTGTTTTGTTTTGTTTTTTCTTTGCCACATATTGTGTGTTTCTATTTATATGAAATGTCCAGAATAAGCATATCCATAGAGAGAGAAAATAGATTAGTGGTTGTCAGGGCCTACATAAAAGCAATAATGGAGAGTGATTGCTAATGTGTGCAGGGCTTTTTTGAGGGGGGGATGGTGAAGACAATTTTCTGGAATTGGATAGTGATGATTGCACAAATTTGCAACTATATTAAAAACCACTTCATTATACACTTTAAAAGAATAAAGTTTATGGTATATAAAATATACTTTAATTAAGCTGCTATTAAAAATGTATGTAAACTTACATCTAATTTCCACATAAATAAGATATAGCCTTTTCTTTGAATTGCTAATCTGCCTCACATTAGCTATACAATATTTGTGTCTCTGAGCTTCCAGTTCCCCATGTATACAGTGGGGTTGAGACTATTTATCTTGCTGAGTTTTGTAGTGAGTCATTCATGCCTATGAAAATGCTGGACACATAGTAAGTGCTTGATATTTTCACACTTCTGTACTTACTGCCAGTTTATCATCTGTGCAAGAAAGTTGTTGCCCCTGTACACTCTCCCTTAGTTGATGGCTCTATTTCCCCCTCTCTCTTTGTGTTCTGGTCAAACTCAACTATATTCTTCCTTAAAAAATTAGGAGTATGAGGGAAGTTTTCTGACTTGATATATATTGAAACTTATAGCAAATAAAAAAATTAATTGAAAATCTATAGATGTCATCCCATTAACAAAAAAAAATCTATCATCACTATGATTTAATATAGGGAGGTTGTGACCAATATTATGAGACCAACATAAAAAAATGCATAGGAAATGTATGAATTTGAAAAAGAGATATATAACTTCCATTACCTACAGAGAACATAATCATTAACAGATAAACCTAATAGAATAAACAGTCATATTTTAAAAACTATTATGAGTTCAGAAAGCTTTCTATGCTCATGATCAACAAGAACACAAAAAATTAAAAACTTATGGCACCCTTGCTATACTTAACTAGAAAATTAGGAAAAAATAAGATATTTCTCAATATCTCAATAATAAAATCTAAAAGTTTCTAGGACATACCCTAACACAGAAACACAAAATTTTACAGAGAATATTTTAAAACTTTTTAAAAATATAAAGGAGGTTTTGACTAAATGAAGATATACCATGTCTATATTTGGTGTCGCCTCCTCCGAAATTTACCTGTATTAGAGGCTTTGGTTTTTTGGAAAAATGCCATTAATGCAGGGGGCATAAAGCACCTTGCCAAATGTACCAGGCTTTTGTCCCTTGACCTGAGCCAAAGCAATAATCTTGTTCACCTCAATGACAGTGAGTTTGATGCTATGCCCAGCCTCCAAAGGTTGAATCTAAACACGTGTCAACTTTCCTTTCTCAGCAACAGGACCTGGGGTGCCCTCCAGAACTTGAGAGCCCTAGACCTGAGCCACAATAAGTTTAAAAGATTTCCAGATTTTGCATTTTCACCCTTGAGGTACCTACAATCTCTCTTTCTCTCTAGACATCCCATCACAGAACTCAATAATATGGCCTTCTATGGGCTGTATTCATTGAAGGAGCTCAACTTGGCTGGGTGCTGGATAGTAGAAATTGACAAATACTCCTTTGCTCAATTTCCAAATTTAGAGAGTTTAGACCTTGGATACAACAATATTCGGACACTGAAATGCAGAACATTTCAGTTTCTGAAGAAGCTCCAAGTTCTCATTCTCTCCCAGAACCGCCTGAAAGACATAGAGGAGAATGCATTTTCTGACCTCAATTACCTCTATAAACTTGACTTGGCATACAATATCTTGTCAAGTTTTCAAGCAGGCCTTTTCTTGGGCCTGGAAAATCTAGAAGTTTTGAATCTCAGTTTTAATAAAATTAGTTATGAAACCACTAGGACCTTGCCATTTCCTCCATTTATGAACCTCAAGTCTGTGAAACAACTCAACCTAGAAGGACAAATACATGGAATTCAGGTTGTTCCAACCAACTTCTTCCAAGGGCTGAATGGCCTGCAGGAGTTACTCCTAGGGAAAAATCCCATGGTATTCCTAGACGACTTTCAGTTTGACTCCCTGATTAATCTCACAAAGTTGGATATCTCAGGAACAAAATCTGGAGACCGAAGTCTCAGTTTAAATATTTCCTTATTCCAAAAACTCAAAAGACTAAAAATGCTGCGCCTAGAAAACAACTTAAGTGTCACTGACTCCTGGCATGTTCTCTGGCTTAGAAAGCCTTCAGGTCTTCTCTTTAAGATTCAACAACCTAAGAGTCATTAATCAAAGTCATCTGGAGAATCTGAAATCTCTGAAGTACTTTGATCTCTATGGGAACAAACTTCAGTGCAGCTGTGACAATGCATGGTTCAAGAGTTGGTCAATAAACACAGCAAATGTCCATATCCCCTACCTCCGGAGCTATACTTGTCAGCAGCCAAATATCCAGAGTTTGTTGATAGATTTTGATGATTCTATGTGTAATTTTGACCTAGGAAAAGTTTGCTTCTTCTGCTCCTTCAGCCTGGTCCTCACAACCATGGTCTCCTCTTGGTTCATTGCCAAGATGACTCCATCTCTATGGTATGGGCTCTACATATTTTGAGCCTGGTACCTGGCCAAGTGGCATAGGACAGAGAAGGAATTCATCTATGATGCCTTTGTCTCTTTCACTGCCACTGATGAGCAGTGGGTATATGAAGAGCTTGTTCCAGCCCTAGAAGAAGGTGGCCAGCCCACTTTGAAGCTCTGTCTTCACCACCGGGACTTTGAACCAGGCATAGACATCTTTGAGAACATCCAGAACACCAGCCAGAAAACTTTGTGTGTGGTCAGTAACCACTACCTGCACAGGGAATGGTGCCAGCATCAAGATGTTCTATGAGCACGAGGATGTCATCATCTTGATCTTCCTGGAAGAGATCCCAAACTATAAGTTATCCAGCTACCACCGACTCAGGAAACTTGTGAATAGGCAGACATTTATCACCTGGCCAGACAGTGCCCAAGAGAGGCCACTCTTCTGGGCTCGTATTAGAAATGCATTGGGCAACAAATCTGTGGAGAAAGACAACGCACAGCTAATTGTGGCCCAGTGACTAGAAGTCTTTGTGACCTCAAATCCAATGTTGCCCAAGGTGTGTATCGACTAAGAGTGTGACTGAACGTACCTGCTCTGCGGGGAGAAGGTTGCTCATGACCATTATTTGGTTAATGTCCATCAGGCAACTGGAAGAGTGAAGGGAGCTGCCTGAGGAAGCTTCAGGAACAGTGTTAGGGGATGTAATCCCGCTATTAGGGGATTAGATATCTGGAAAGTAGGGCCCTCATATGTGCTTGAGAACATTGCTCAGCTAGTTTATCCAAATCAGTTCCTGTCAAGATAGATTGAACTATACTCCTTCTAAGAACCTATAACAACATAAACACCACACACAGGGTTTAATAAAAGCAAAAAAAAAAAAGTTAGGATTCTGGTGTATTCTCCTTTAGGGCATGAAATTCCAAAGGCCGGCTTCTGTTTAAGTCAGAGCCCAAGCGTTAGGAGAGTCCTAGTTTGGATCCATTGATTTACTCAATGGGAAGCAGCCTTGATGATCTAGCAGTGCAATGATGACTGCCAGAACTATCACCTAGCTGTGATGAAACAGACTTCATAGAGCAGTTTCTGGCAGCCATTCTTAGGGTTGTAGCCCCAATGGCTTCATGCTTCAAGCACCAGACACAGACAAGTGTCCTGTAGCAGGCAATATCTGTAGGGAGCAACACCCAGCATAGGGGCCATGGCTCTGGTAGTAGGCAAAAGTGCTACAGATTCCTGTAGGAAGGAATTCCTTACAGGAAAAGTGCTATAAATTCCTGGAGCAAGAGGGGCCATAGGGATCTAGAGGAGATCAGCCTATAGTGGGATTAGTAGGGTACCAACACTGCCCTTTTCTGACTGTCTCTCCATGAGGACTTGGTCTTTGCCCTTTATCCCTAAGACTCTGGGAAGAGTTTGTTGAGGAAGAAAGACCCTGATGGGCAGAATCTTTAGCAGCTCAGGTAGTCAAACGTCTACCTCAGTGGGCCCTTGCCAGGTCTCTCTGTACTACAAATGACTCCCCTGTGTGAAGAGAGGTCGGCATGTTTGGGACAGGACTTTTGTTAAACTGTTAGGGAAAAATCCAAGGGCATTTGTGTGGGAAATTGTGAGTCATCAGCTGGATGTTTGTGGGTTAAATATTACATTGTTGCAGGAAAAGTTTACAACTGCCTCATGGGACATGCAAGAAATATGACATTACTTAATTTTCTTTAAATCAAATGATATCTGATTTTGAGGCCCTGTTCTGCTAGATTGTTAAAAAATTCTATCTTAGTCATTATGGGTTCCCCACCCTCACCCACTAACCCCTCATGTTCTTGCATAAAGCAAAAAAAGAAAAAGTTGGTGGAGGACTTTTGTAGAAAAGAAGTGCTCAGGAGTGAAAAACAGCTCTTTTCTTTGCATCCTGAAAAAAATGGGGGCAATTTCTCCAGTCTTTGGTCCACATTACCACTTGTATGCCCATCGTCCAAGCTGGATCCCTGGAGTCTGAGGACTCTGCTGCCTCTGGGCTATGCTTGGCACTGCATTTTTTGCTGAAAATTGGACATAGCCATTCACCTCCCTGGAGATGAAATGGGTCTTGGATCCCACCACTCAAGGAAACGGCAAGTAGACCTCTGTTCTTTTCCTGGTCTTAAGTAAACTTCACCTCTCTGGGTGCTTCAGTCACCATTCTGTGCCCTGCTCTCTCCCCATCACACACACACACACACACACACACACACACACACACACACACTAGCATGATTCAATAAACTAAAAGACAGGAAGACAACTTCCTGTCTTCAGACAACTTCAACAGGCATAGGAGTATGTTCCCTTTGGATGGGGGGGGGAGCTATATTTCTCTTATTCTTCCTGATTCTTCCACAGCAGGAAAAATAAAACAAAAACATCTCTATACATTATTCTGCCATGAAATTAATAAGTGAAAATGACTAGCAGACTAAGATCATTGGGCAGCATGCCAATCAATGGCTGTATAGGATTCTTTGAAATTACAGTGTGTGATATGAGGGGCACAATACCATGAAGAGGGTGATGGCTGTAGCCTAGTAGGAAAGTACACATTGGTGCATGTGTGTGTAGTCCTTCTTGGAAGGAAAGGTGGCTAATTAATAACTTGAACTCGTTTCATTTTTGAAATGATGAGGCAATCATGCTGGAACAGAGACTAAATTTTATACACATATTCCAGGAAACCAGATGAACAGCAGTGTTCACCCATGTACTTGGGACCAGCTACATAATTGCAGGGCCTAATGTAAAATGAAAATGCAGGGCCACTTGTCCAAAAGTTCTTCAGAATTTCAAGACAGTGATGGCAGAGCACTAAACCAAGTACAAGGACCTTCTGAGTGTGGAGCCCTGTGTGACTGCACTGGTCACATGCCCATGAAGCTGGTCCTGCTTGTGACTATCAGCCAGGTGAATAGGATTTTCTCCTCACAACTTAAATCTCCAAATAGGAAAACAGTGGGTATTTTCCCGCAGAACATATTATTTAATCCAGTAAAGGGATGATTAATTCCTTGAACGAAACTGTCTCGCCAGTCTTTGAGGTCATCTTAAAAAAGAAATGGAATTGTCTTTTGTATTAAAAAAAAATACCATCACACCACCACAGATAAAATGGTGCCGTTGTCATTCTTGTTGTTTTAGTCTTGGAAGGGATTGGGGCAGTAACTCAAGGCATACCCATTACACAAAGGTTTGCATTATGTTTTTACATGTATCAAGTATTTACTTAGCTGGGATACAGGGAAATTCATTTCCTAGACCAAATTACTAAAACTATAGGCACTTTAAAATGAAGCCATTGGAGCTGTAATTATATAAAAAAGATATTTGGAAATGATTATGTAGTTAATTTCTCTATCATCAATCAATCTGCAGTAACAAGTGGTTTAAATTGGAACAGAAAAAAATTTACATGAGAAAAAGAGAAATGTTCCTGCCAGTAAAGCTAAAAATATATTAAGCTTAATTTGTTAGAAAGATCTGAATTTTTTTTCCCTACAGATACTGAAAAAAGGGATAGAAATCTCTCTGTTTAGAATTATTTATATGGGCCTACTTGGAGGATTTTTCAAAATTTATTTAATTAATTTATTTTATTTTTGGCTGCGTTGGGTCTTCGTTGCTGCCCGCGGGCT
This sequence comes from Balaenoptera acutorostrata, assembly GCF_949987535.1. Lineage (NCBI taxonomy): Eukaryota > Metazoa > Chordata > Mammalia > Artiodactyla > Balaenopteridae > Balaenoptera > Balaenoptera acutorostrata. The sequence continues at coordinate 66,805,911 of NC_080085.1, forward strand.
TTCTCTGGTTGCGGCGAGCGGGGGCTACTCTTCGTTGCGCTGTGCGGGCTTCTCATTGCGGTGGCTTCTCTTGTTGCAGAGCATGGGCTCTAGGTGCACAGGCTTCAGTAGTTGTGGCACGCAGGCTTAGTTGCTCCGCGGCATGTGGGATCTTCCTGGACCAGGGCTCGAACTCATGTCCCCTGCATTGGCAGGTGGATTCTTAACCACTGTGCCACCAGGGAAGCCCCTACCTGGATGATTTTCAAGCTCATCTTCCAAACCAGAGTTTCAGTGCCAGCTCTGTATTTATGAGAAAGGGATAATGTCTCCACCTATTGAATATATGTTTCCTTGCAACCACACATTTGCCCTTAATAATAGGATTAGTGATTGAGTTTAAGAGGCAGAGCCAAAATTATTCCTTGGCACACACAGTGTGGTCCAGAGATCAGAAGCATGAGCATCACCTGGGAGCTTCTCAGAAATGCAGACTCTCAGGCCCAACCCAGAGTCTGCATGTTAACTGAACCAGAATCTGCATGTTAACAAGATCTCCAGAGGATTCTTATACACATTATAGCTTGAAAGGCACTGGGTTAAGCAATTACTTACATTGAGGAAGCTCTGGGAAGGTTCTCCTATCTTCAAATATTAACTCCTCTTAGGTTACACAGTGATCAAAATGTAATCATTAAATATTCTTTGGATTTCTCTTCTTGTAATATTTCTCAAAAGAATAACAGTAACAATACTATAATTTTACATGTGTGTTGTTAATTACCGTTTCCAAAGCACTTTCATACCTGTGATCTCACTTGATAACTTTGTGATGGGTAGCCCATTAAACTAATGCACCCTAATCATTCTACCAGTAAATATGAAGGTAAGTCAATATTGTATTGCTTTTGCCTAAGACCATTAAAAAATCAAAGAATACTTTGGTGGTAATCATTTTGCAATATATAAATGTATCAAATCAACACATTGTACACCTTAAACTTACACAATATTATGTCAGTTATGTATCAATAAAGCTGGGAAAAAAACTGCAAGAATAATATATAGGTACAGTGAAATCCAACTAAATGAGTGCAAAATTGACATAAGAGTTTTGAGATAAAAGATAATATAGTGAGGATATATTTCTAAGCGTGAAAATATAGAAGGGTTCATAGAATCCCAGAAAGAATCTTCATCATTGGGTAGATTTAATTATTATGTCTAAAATAACATTCATTCTAATTGTTGAAGTGAAAAGAAGTGGCTCTGGAAGCTACATATGTGTTCATTTAAAACAGGAAACAACTTGAGTTAGAATTAGCCTAAGAAAATGCAGATATACAATGCAAAAATGAGAATAGAGGATCTACTAACTTGGGAACTATAAAAACAGGTTTGTAGATATATCTGGACACTGACTGCTGTAAAGGTTTGTCTGCAGATTAAGAAGGTGACATTGACCCAATAATGTCACTTACTACAATCATCTTTGATTTTATTATATTGTACCTCTAGGAGGAATTTAAGCCTGTTATAGGTGGCCTATTGCATCCTAAAACATTTAGGAGGAACTGAGATAAAGCTATTGTGGATTATGGTGGCTCTAAGTCCAGTCCTAACAATTTTGTAGTTTCCAAATAAAGTTCTCAATGGAATCTTTCTAAATTGAAAATCATTAAATAAAGTGACACCAACAGGGGTTCTAACTGGGGGAACTGTTTCCCAAGATGAGAAATGTTAAGCATCTAGTGAAAAGCTAAAACTTTTAGGGTCACTGCCACAGGTGATACGTGGCTGCAAACACAGCTTAAGGTGTAGTCCCTGGCTTAATGAAGTTTACGATCTAATTAGGAGATAACATATATTTGTGTAACAGATAATTAAAATGCTAGTCGAATGAGTGATACAGACAGTAAATGTTAAATTAGAGAAAGATGGCCAGAAGCCCAGTAGCACTAAGATATGGCAATTAATATCAGATGACCAAGGTTTGAGGCTTGACTCGACCACTTAAGAACTGTAACCCTGTTACTTGACCGCTCTAAACCCCAGTTTTCCACTCTGTAAAATCAGGATAATTACGTTAGCTTTTTCTAGGCTGTGTTAAAGACTAAGTGAAATAATGTACAGATGGTCTTAGGAGGATGCCTGGCCCATAGATGTTAGCTAAGAAATTCACCTTCCTCATGACTGAAGGACCTGGGGCAGAAAGATCATTGGGTGTCTGAGGATGGGCTTACTGAAAAGGAGTAGCTAGAAACATAGAGGCCACCAGCTTTGTCCACTTCACCATTTGCTAAAGGTCATCCCTAAAGGGAGACCTGGGTTGTTTCCCTCAAAGGATACAGCTCAGCTTTGACGGTACTTCAAGCTTTGTAGAGTACTAAAAGACAGATCTCATTTCATTGCTTACCATCCCCTGAAATGCCCAACCTAATCTCTATAATCTAAACTACCTGTGGATGCCCAAGGCCCAAGCCAGCAGCTTTTTAGGGTTAGAAAGAAGATTGGCATCAGTGAGTTGCAGTGATGAAAGGAAAGGGGACCAGAGAGAATGTGAAGTAGCAGAACCGGTTTCCTTGCTAGCCCCTGCACAGTACTGCCACCTGGTGGTTATTTAATAAACCACAATATCTCTTCCATAGTCTTGTCCTAAAGTACAGCCTTAGTGTTAACGGAGAGAACGTGGTGATGCACTGTATTCGTTTCTGGTGACTACTGTAACAAATTACTACAAAGATGGTGACAACAGAAATTTATTCTCTCATAGTTCTGGAGGCCAGAAGTCCAAAATCAAGGTGTGGGCGAGGCCATGATCCCTCTAGAAGCTCTAGGGGAGAATCTGTTCTTTGCCTTTTCCAGCTTCTGTTGGTTGCTGGCCGCTGTTCCTGAGCTTGTGGCTGCATCACTCGAATCTCTGCCTGCCTCTTCACATGGTCTTCTCCTGTTCTGTGTGCCTGATCTTCCTTTGCCTCTCTCTTATAGGGACACTTGTAATGGCATTTAGGGCCCTCTTGGAAAATCAAGGATTTTCTCCTCATTTTAAGATGCTTAATTCAATAGACATCCGCAAAGACTCTTTTCCAAATAGGGCAACATACACAAGTTCCAGGCATTTGATGTGAATATCTTTCGGGGACCATTTTTTGGCCTAACACATTTATTCTTTATTATCATTTATTATACATTGTTGGTAATGAATATATAAGATCAATTGGGACTTCCTTGGTGGCGCAGCGGTTAAGAACCCGCATGCCAATGCAGGGGACACAGGTTCAAGCCCTGGTCCGGGAAGATCCCACATGCTGCATAGCAACTCAGCCCGTGCGCCACAACTACTGAGCCTGTGCTCTAGGGCCCGCGAGCCACAACTACTAAGCCCACGTGCCACAGCTACTGAAGCCCACGTGCCTAGAGCCCGTGCTCCGCAACAAGAGAAGCCCCCACTCACCACAACTAGAGAAAGCCCGCACGCAGCAACAAAGACCCAACGTTTCTTTGGTTTAATAAAAAAAAATTATTAAAAAAAAAAAAGATTGATCTGCTGGCCAGGGCAGGCCAAGAGGATAGGATGCAGGATATAGAGTTTTGAATTTGGGTGTGGGGATGAGATAAGGAGGGAAAAGTCTAGAGTGTCAACTTTTCTAGGGAAGGCCAGCTTGGGTGGGACAGCTCAGTGACAGACCCTGGGTAGTTGGGAAGCAGCACAGAGGACTCTGGGCACATGGTGTGGAGGAGAGAGTACAGAAAGGGCAAGAAAGGGGTGGTGAGCTAAGATTTAACTTTTGTTTGTTTTTAATAAACTGAATGTGAGTGGTCCTAACCCTTAAAATCCTCTATATGTATAAGGAAATGGGCACTCTCAAACACTGCTGGTGAGACTGGTGGAGTTGGTAAAATACTTTTGGAGAACAATTCTACATATATATCATATACCTCCATCCAGTAATTCTAAGTCTAGAACTCTATTTTAAGGAAATGATCAGAATACAGGAAGATTTATGCACAAAGACATTCCTTATGTCCTTTTTTTATGGTGCTCTTGAGTGTTTGTAAACAACTCAAATGTCTACCTTTAGAAAGTAATAGTTGAGTGAATTATGGTTCATCTATATGATGAAATATTTTATAGTCATAAAAGAGTATGTTTATGAAAAGTGTACCTTAACATGAAAAATGTTTTTATGTGAGATGTTAAGCAAAATAAGTAGGAATTATGAATACATACATACATACTTTACACAAATATTAATTCTAAATTGATTCAAGACTTTTAAAAATATGTATATGTGACCTCTTTATATGTATACATATTGAACTCTCAGAAATTGTGCATAAATATTTAGGTGGCATAACCACCTCTTAAAAAGCACAAACAGGGACTTTCCTGGTGGTACAGTGGTTGAGAATCCACCTGCCAATGCAGGGGACATGGGTTCAAGCCCTGGTCCGGGAAGATCCCACATGACGTGGAGCAACTAAGTCTGTGCACCGTGACTACTGAGCCTGCGCTCTAGAGCCCGCGAGCCACAACTTCTGAAGCCCGCACGCCTAGAGCCCGTGCTGCGCAACAAGAGAAGCCACCACAGTGAGAAGCATGCACAATGCAACGAAGAGTAGCCCCCACTTGCTGCAAGTAGAGAAAGCCCGCGTGGAGCAACAAAGACCCAATGCAGCCAAAAGTAAATAAATAAATTAAATAAATTTATTTATAAAAAAGCACAAACATCATTTATTTTTGTATTCATCTAGCTCAGTAAAATCTTGCCTCCTGAAGCTAAATATTTTTTTCCCTCTATGTTTATTTCAACTTTTGTTCCCAAGCAGTTTTAGGCTTAAAAATTTGTAGATATATACAGTGAGTCTGTGATACATGCTGAATTACTACAGGAACTGCAGCTATAAATTGAACAAATATGGGCGAATGGGCTTGGTCCTAAAGGATGTAAGACTTTGACAGAACCAAATAGAGTGGCAGCACTGCCACTGGTCTTGGAGCTCATGGTACTTGGATTTTAGCACTGATACAGAAGAGACTTCTTAACAGAACTTTTTTGTTCATCAATCTAAAGTATTTAAAATCAATTCATGGTGGAAATCTAATTAAAGGTCAATATAGAAAAATGTTCTTATACTGATATTTAAAAATATGGAGATACCTCAGAATAAGCAACAGTGATAGAGCTAACCAAGTACTTCCTGACATTAGACAAATACAAATATATATATATATATTTTTTTCCTTAATAAAGAAATTTATTAAGCTGCCCTCTCAGCACAGCCAGCAGCTCGTCCGTCTCCTAATCTGAAGAAATTTATTGATATGGGAAAAGGCTTACATAATAAGAGGGGTGAAAAATTGTATGTGCCAGATAACCTTAACCATACAAAAATAAATAGAAAAAAGGACTGGAAAAAATATACCACAATGTTAAGAGGGGTTATCCATAGCTACTGAGTCTTTTAAAAATTTTTTCTTATATTTCTAATCATTCTACAATGACATGTACTAATTTTAACACCCAAAAGAAATTCTTTCAGAAGTGAAAGAATGGCCGATAGCAGGAAATGCTGCAGAGGGGCTAAGCATAGTGTGAATTGAAAAGGAGTCACAGAATTTGGGAACCAGAGGTGGTGTTTCAATAAACGGGGTATCAGACCCCAGGTATTGGGCTTGGATTATGGAGGCAGGCTTGGGTTGAACTGTAGCCCTGCTACTTCACATTTCGGTGACACTGGACACATAAGTTCTCCAGACGTCAGTTCCTTTGCTGCAAGCCCTGCTACTCCAGTGGGAAATGCTACCAGGCGGTCTAGTGGAGTTATCCATCTACTCGGCACCACGGTCACAGGGACAGAGTAGTACGTCCAGATGAGTGTGACCATCAGGGCAGCTTGCAATATGTAGAAAGCAACACTTATAACCCATTTTATCTTGGCCAACTGAGCTGTCCGTGCTTTCACGTGAGTTTTGAGCTTATCAGTCATCTTGTTGATCTTTCTCTCCAGCCTGGCGTATCTGGCACTCGTCCATCATGTTGACGGTGGAGAGCTCCTGCTTCATACCCTGGATCTCTGCTCGCATCTGTGACTCCTGCTCCACGTCCTTCTGCAGCACCCTGGACATGAAGGAGGAGAAGGACGGGAGGAGGATCCTGAGTACATTGCACCCAAACACGAAGCTGAGCACCAGCAGCCAAGCCCAGCGGCCGGCCCCTGCCGCGCTCATCTCGGAGGCTCACGGCGGCGCCAGCTCAGCTAAAACAGCTCCACCTGGGACCAAGCTGACGGCCGCGCGTGCGCAGTGAGCCCAGCGCCCCGCAGAGGCGCGCCGCCGCGCCTGCGCGCTGCCTATTAATACTTAATAATAGTAATAATTATTACTTACATAATACTTAGATTTAGAACTCCCATACCCATTCCTGTCCCCATCTACCCCACTCTTTCCACTCTCATAGCTAACCATTTTATTAGTTTCTGATATATCCTTTCAGTGTTTATACAGATACAAGCAAAAATAAATGTATATTTTCATTTCTCCCTTTTCTTATACAAAAGGTAGCATAGTACTGTACACTATTTTGCATCCGGCTTTCTTCACCTAAGTACATCCTGAAGATACAGAGCTTTCTCATTCTTTCTTACAACTTCATATAGTGTAACATTCAATTATATACTATAGTTTTAAAAATCTAATCCCTTATTGGTAGACGCAAGTTTTTTTCCTGTCTTTTGCTATTACAAACAATGAGAAAATGTACATACATTATCCATAAAGTGCAGATATGTCCTTATCGTGAATAAATTTGCAGAAATGAAACTGTTGGCTCAAAGGGTAAATTCATTAAATCTTCATTCCACTTAGAGTTTTAACTGCTGTATGGTGTGAGGAAGAGATGGAACTTTATCTTTTTCTATAGTATAGATACCTGGTTGTGTCAACACTATTCATTTAAAAAATAAAGTCCATCCTTACCCCACTGATTTGATTTTGTACAAATTTTCTGTATGTATTTGGTTCTATGATGGACTTTCTCTTTTGTCCCATTGGTCTGTCTACTCATGTTCCAGTGACTCGGTGTGTACTTTTTAAATTTTGCAACTTTAGCTCAGCATGGTTTTATTAAGGAGGGTGCAGGTACTATAAGAAAGAGACCCAAGATTGTACACAACTAGTTTAACAAGATAGAAGTTGGTTTCTCTTTTAGGTTAACAGAGTAGAGGTAAGTGGTCCAGGGCTGGTAAAGAAGCTCTGCCATGTCTGAGTCCAAGGTGGCTGCTTCATCTTCTGGCATCTCTTAGCCAGCAGGATGGGAAAAAGGGCCAAAGGAAAGTATGAACTTTCCCTTTCAGTGTCACAATGTGGAAATGGCTCACAATGATTTCCAGAACTTGGTCACTTGGCCACTCCAAGCCACAAGGGAGATGGGGAAATGTAGTCTCTTGCTGGATAGCCATCTACCTGGCTACAACTTAGGCGTTCTATTAGATAATAGGGGGAAATGGTCTTTACTACAATGGTGGCCTGATGCAAAGGACTCCAATGTTGAAGGTAGTGGTGTTAGGGGAAGCTCTGACTGAAACTGCCCACCCTGGCCAGCACCACAGTAACCATTTGCATGAGTTATTTTATGACAGGAGGTCCTGGTAAGGAACACGGAACTAACAAGCCACCACCAACCGGAAGAATTCGGGAAAGGTCAAAAGGAGACGCCAGTCCATATGTCCTACCAACCTCCCAGAATCCTTCTCGCTGGAATCCATCTTGGCTGAGTGATGCATGCACCACCAGGAAGGACCCTGAGTCAGAACAATTGGCCAGAGACAATCCAGAAACTAATCCCATCACCATAAAACCTGAGAATGCGAGCCACATGGCAGAGCAGTTCTCCTGGGTTCCCTTACCCTGCTGCTCTCCGGCGGGTGCCCCTACCCAATAAAGTCTCTTGCATTGTCAGCACGTGCCTCCTCGGACAATTCATTTCCAAGTGTTAGACAAGAGCTCACTCTTGGGCCCTGGAAGGGGTTCCCCTCCCTGCAACAGTGAGGCACTGTAACCTGAAGAATGGCATAAACTCTTCCCTCCAGGGGACTAATGCAAAGGTGTCTAGGGTTCATATAGGCTTTACCTTCCTGCCCTCGCAATTTTGGTGTTTTTTTCCCTCAGAATCATATTTATTGTTTGTTAGAGCTCCTCTCTCTCTGTCTCTCTGTCTCTCTCTCTGTATGTGTTCTCATATGTGTGTGGGTTTTTTTTTTCCTTTTACTTGTTCTTTTCTCATTGCTTTACTCACATGTCCTTGGAGATATCAATCTTTTTCTGAGGCAACTCTTGGGGCTTGTTAATGAATTAATTGGCAAAAAGAGGCCTCCCAGAGAACAAAAACAGGAACCTGTTTATACCTCTGAACTTCCTACATCCCTTTCCTTGTTATCCCACTTGAATGTGATAAAGAATGGATAGCTTAAGTGGCCCAAATAAGTGACCCTTTTACATTTGCAGAAGATGAAGTTTGCATATGAAATGAGATCTGGGTTATAGAGACTGCTAAGCTAAAGGATAGGGATACAGCCAAAAAGAAAAGATCCTAAAGCCTTAGGGAGACCATATTAACTAAACTGGAATACTTTAGAGAGTGAAAGGAGGCACTAAAGCAATTCAGTATATATGAAATATTTACCTACTGATCAACAAATTGGCTTTATTATATTGGTAGGCTATAAAACAGTTCTGTTAAAAACTAATTTAAAAAATAAAATTCTTGGGGCTTCCCTGGTGGCGCAGTGGTTGAGAGTCTGCCTGCCAATGCAGGGGACACGGGTTCGAGCCCTGGTCTGGGAGGATCCCGCATGCCGCGGAGCAACTAAGCCCGTGAGCCACAATTACTGAGCCTGCGTGTCTGGAGCCTGTGCTCTGCAACAAGAGAGGCCGCGATAGTGAGAGGCCCGCGCACTGCGATGAAGAGTGGCCCCCGCTTGCCGCAACTGGAGAAAGCCCTCGCACAGAAACGAAGACCCAACACAGCCATAAATAAAAAATAAATAAATAAAATAAAATAAATAAATTTAAAATAAATAAATAAATAAAATTCTTTCTAAAAATAAAAACAACATATATCACTGTACATTAAAGCAAAAAACACTTACTTATGTTGATTATCTGAACATTAAAAAATAACACAAGCAGAATTTTTTTGGTATATATTCACATACTTTAATCAGTTTCTTAGCCACACCTGTCTCTAACACCACGTTACCAATATTTTTCTGAAAACATATTTTTTCCAATATGGTCGTGATGTTTTAAATTTTTTCATAAAATTGCCTGCAATTTGTTTCACAGTTGCATTTTATGGTTAATAAATTTGAAAATGCAAACATCTTCAATTGATTCTTCTCATCACAATGTTTTTAACTGAGAAAACACCCTCTACAGGAGAAGAAAAAAATTCTACTAAATGGAAAACATTCTCAATACTAATATTTTTATTAGAAAGTATATATACTTCAGCTCAAATATATTCACAGGTTCTGTCTTTTTGCCTCCATTCAGAGTACCTCTCCTTGACTAATGTTTTTATAAGACAAAATCTTGTCCATTAAGTTATCTCTACTTTTAATTCCTTTGACTGTTTTGACAAATTTAGATACTGCAAAATTTTAGGATGTCTCAACTTCATTCCATTCTGGAGCAGAATATCAAGTTACCTAATTAAAAATAGAATCCCCATCAAAAGATTTTCTCTACAAGTTGAGATATCTCTAAGAACAGTTTGATATAATTTCAAAATCAAATGTTGTACACCATGAAGGCTTCTCATTCTCCAGTCTTCCTTGACTCTTTCTACAAGTGTATGTATTAGCTCTTGGTGTCATAGGTTGATATATTAGTTTTCTATTGCTGTGTAACAAATTTAACAGTTTAAAGCAACACCCATTTATTATCTCACAGTTTCTGTAAGTCAGGAGCCTGGGCTCATATTGGCTGGGTAATCTGCTCAAAGTCTCACCAGACTACAATCTAGATGTTGGCCAGGGTGGCAGTCTCATCAGAGGTTCAACTAAGGAAAGATCCACTTTTCTCAGAATGTTGGCAGACTTCATCTCCTTACAGTTGTAGGACTGAGGTTCTTGTTTTCTTGCTAGCTATTTACCAACAGCTGCTCTCAGCTCCTAGAGGCCACCCATAGTTCCTTTCCATGTGACCCTCTCTGTAGTCCCTTTCACAATATGACAGTTTACTTCAAAGCCAGCAAGGGAGTCTCTCTAGTGCATGCCAGCAAGAGGGAGTCTTATATCTACATTGTAATCTAATCATAGGAGTGACATGCCATCATCTTCAGCATATTCCATCAGTTAGAAGCAAGTCGCAGGCCCCACTCACTCAAGGGGAAAGGATTATACAAAGATGTGAATACTGGAAGGTGAAGATCATGGGAGTCATCTTAGAATTCTTCCCAAGGTTCCCTGGGAAACAGACTCTGAGTTTGAGATTTGTGTGCAGGTGGATTATTGGGGGCTGCTTTTGGGAACAACACCTGTAAAGGAGTAAGGAAATCAGGATTGGATAGAGAGGGAGAAGCTGCAAAGAGGTCGCAACCAATCTCACAGACTGAGATGGTCCTTCAGAAATGTCCTGAAATGAAGCAAAGAAACTAGGCCTTTGTGACCTTCATTGAGCAATCACTGCATGTGGGCTGCCCCTGAGAAGGGGGCATGACCTTAGGCAAGGCAGCTCCCTTCAACACAGGACAATTTCTGAGGAGGTACTCAGTTGTGAGCAGTCGGCAACCAATATTCCCAGCAGCTAGGAATGAGTGCCTTAGTTCTGAAGAGGGGGTTCTGAGTGAAATGTCACATCGCCATTACACTTGGTTAACCATAAAATCTCCTTAATTAGTACATATATTTCCCAACTACTATGAATAAAATTTAGTTGAATTTATAACAACAAGAGTGTTCTAAAAAAAAAAAAAAAGAGTGTTCTAAGGGTTCGGAACTGTATTGGCAGGTGAGTCAATGAGGGAGGGGCTACTCAGAAAAAAGTGGTGGTTTTGATATATAATGTCAAGGGTGGGTGAAGGGGATAGAATTTGGTGGATGAGAGCTCTTTCATGTCTTTAAATAGCATGCAAAATATCATGCGGGTCCAGGCTAAGACATTAAATCCCCAAAGCCAAACATATATTTCAGTAAAATATAATAGAATAAGAGCAAAAGCAGGTTGAACTTTATTTTTTTTCGAAAATTTAATTCCACTGTTGCTTTCCGAAATTTTTTTTAATGAATTAATTTATTTTTGGCTGCATTGGGTCTTCATTGCTGCGTGCGGGCTTTCTGTAGTTGTGGCGAGTGGGGGCTACTCTTCGTTGCAGTGCGCAGGCTTCTCATTGCGGTGGCTTCTCTTGTTGTGGAGCACGGGCTCTAGGTGCGCGGGCTCAGTAGTTGTGGCTCGCGGGATCTAGAGCACAGGCTCAGTAGTTGTAGTGCACGGGCTTAGTTCCTCCGCGGCATGTGGGTGGGATCTTCCCAGACCAGGGATTGAACCCGTGTCCCCTGCATTGGCGGGTGGATTCTTAACCACTGTGCCACCAGGGAAGCCCCTGAATTTTTAAAATATTTATTTATTTATTATTTATTTATTTTGACTGCACATGGTCTTAGTTGTGGCATGCGGGATCTTTAGTTATGGCATGCAGACTTCTTTAGTTGTGGCATGTGAACTCTTAGCTGCAGCATGCATGCGGGATCTAGTTCCCCGACCAGGGATCGAACCCGGGCCCCCTGCATTGGGAGCGCAGAGTCTTACCCACTGGACAACCAGGGAAGTCCCAGGATGAACTTTAATAGGGGAAAAAAAATCTAAAGTCCTCTCTCTAAGTTTAGAAATTACTTGTATAAATGAAGCAAAGGGTTGCCATGTCCAAAAAGCAGTTCATGTGAAAAATATCTGAGATGTTTAATTTACCACAGCTTTAGCTCTATGGCATGACTGAGAAAAATGATAATGCAACCTTAAGTTGAGTTAATAGAAGTCTACATTATTGTAAATAACAGTTCTAGTGTACCCTGTGCTAATCAGACCTCATCTGTGCCCAGTTGAAGGCAAAGTATTTTATAACACACATGTAGAAAAGTGCATGAATCACAACTATACAGCTCAATGAATTTTCACAAGGTGAACATACCCATATAACTGCTAGAGTGACCAACTGTTCCAACTTCCCTAGGGGTGTCCTGGTTTTAGCACTGGAAGACTTGCATCTTGGGAAACCCCTCTGTTCTGGACAAACTAGATGGTTACCCTAACCCATCCAGATTAAGACATAGAACATTATCAGCACCCTACAAGCCCTCATATGGATCGTCAGTCACTACCCACTCCTCCTCCCCAAAGGAAACCACTATCCTGACTTCTAACACCATAGATTATTTTGAGGTGCTGTATTTTAATATGAGCACTACAAACTAAAGAGTAGAGGTTAAAACCTCATAGCTCATGGGCTGAATCTAGCTGGTAGATGTTCTGTTTGAGTTATGCAATATTGGCCTGTAGAGCTTTTCCTTTTTTTCCACTTATTTTGTTTGGGGGCCAGTGCTATGAGTTTTTTTTTTTTTTTTAATAAATTTATTTATTTATTTTTGGCTGTGTCGGGTCTTCGTTGCTGCGCGCGGGCTTTCTCCAGTTGTGGTGAGCGGGGGCTACTCTTCGTTGCGGTGCGTGGGCGTCTCATTGCGGCGGCTTCTCTTGTTTTGGAGCACCGGCTCTAGGTGCGCAGGCTTCAGTAGTTGTGGCTCACGGGCTCAGTAGTTGTGGCTCACGGGCTCTAGAGCGCAGGCTCAGTAGTTGTGGCACACGGGCCCAGTTGCTCCGTGGCACGCGGGATCCTCCCGGACCAGGGCTCGAACCCGTGTCTCCCGCACTGGCAGGCGGATTCTCAACCGCTGCGCCACCAGGGAAGTCCTGAGTTTTAATACAGATATAGATTCATGCAACCCCTATCACACTCAGAATGCAGAATAGTTCAATTGCCACAAAAATCTTCCTCATGCATCTCCTTTGTAGTCACATACTCCACCGGCTCCTAGTCCTTGGCAACCAATGATCTGATCTCCATGCCTCTAGCTTTGCCTTTTCCAGACTGTCATACATTTGGAATCTTACACACCATGAAACTCATATGAGTGTGCCTTATTTCATTCAGCATGATACCCTTGAGGTTCATGCAAGTTGCTGCTTGTATTAATAGTTCATTCCTTTGTATTGCTGAGCAGTATTTCAATGTATGAACATACTTCAGTTTGCTTATCCATTCAAGGACTTCTGCATTGTTTTCAGTTCTGAGCAATTATGAATTGTGCTGCTATAAACATGTATGTACAGGTTTTTGTGTGAACATAAATCTTCATTTCTCTAGGGTGAATACCTGGGTGGGGGATTGCTGGGTCATATGCTAGGTGTAGGTTTAATTTTATAGGAAACTGCCAAGCTGTTTTCCAGAGTGGCTGTACCATTTTGCACTTCTACCAGCAATGTAGGAGAGTTCCAGTGCAGAGTTCTGCATCCTTGTTAACACTTGGTATTATTATTTTTATATTTATTTTAGCCATCTTAATAGATATAAAGTTGCATCTCATTGTGGGTTTTTAAAAAAATGTTTTTAATTTAATTAATTTATTTTTGGCCGCGTTGGGTCTTTGTTGCTGTGCACGGACTTTCTTCTAGTTGCGGCGAGCGGGGGCTGCTCTTTGTGTGGTGCGCGGGCTCCTCATTGCGGTGGCTTGTCTTGTTGTGGAGCATGGGTTCTAGGCCCACGGGCTTCAGTAGTTGTGGCGTGTGGGTTCAGTAGTTGTGGCACGTGGGCTCTAGAGTGCAGACTCAGTAGTTGTGGCACATGGGCTTAGTTGCTCCATGGCATGTGGGATCTTCCCGGACCAGGGCTCGAACCCGTGTCCGCTGTATTGGCAGGTGGATTCTTAACCACTGCGCCACCAGGGAAGCCCCTCATAGTGGTTTTAATTTGCATTTCCCGAATATCAAATGGTATTAAACATTTTATCATGTGCTTATTTGTCACCTGTATATTCTCTTTAGGGAAGTGTCTAAGTCCTGTGACCATTTTTTAAAAATTGAGTTTGTTTTCTTACCATTGAGTTTTGAGAGTTCTTTATATATCATGAATACAAGGTAACAGTGACTGCAACAAATGGCTTCTCATAGCTCTTAGGATAAAAATCACATCTTCATCATGGTTATAAGCCCACAGGATCTGGTCTCTCCTTACCTTGCCTCACCGGTATAATTTTAGACCTCTCTTCCTTCCACTCTATTTTCCAGCAACACTGGACTTTTTATATTGTCTCAGGCTCTTTCCCATTTTAGGATCTTTGCATCTCTGATGTTGCTTCAGATCTGTAGTGGATAAAGCTTTCTGATCTTTTTGAGCTTCCATGTTCTCATCTGTAAAATAGAGATAATAAGAGTACCTACTTCAAAGCTTTTGTGAGTCATAAATGAGTCATGCACGTTCAGTCCTTAGCACAGTGTCTGGCATACAGCAAGCACTCAATAATTGGGAAGTATTATTAAATTCAGTGTGTCAGATTGTATGCTTGTTTTGCTTTCTTTGCTGACACCCTTGGTTGCTATTCTATCTTATCCAAAAGGAATTGCTTCCCACTACCACAGTAGCCCAGGCGGAGTGAAATAAGCGCTAAATATATGCAGAGCTGATCACCGGGAGGCCAGAAGGCCCATCTGGGCCTCAAATGCAGACTCAGTTGGAAGTAACTCCATGAAGATTTCCCAAATATACATTGACAGGATTAAAAGAAACCAATGCTTATCTCATAACTTTGAACTAGTGTCTCAATACCAATGCACTATGAATTAATATTTCCTACATCTTACCTGGACCTTGAGTACCATGTGGGAAATTTTTGTTTCTGACTCAAATTACTTCATTCCAGCCAACTCTGTAAGCATGTTGGACCCAAGTGCCTAGTTCTGAGCAATGGTTGTCTGTACTATACTATAGTTAAGTAAGTGTATGGACTCTACATCTTAACTGCCTAGGTTTGAATCCACCATTTACAAGATCTGAAACCCTAAGCAAGTCACTAAACCTCCTTGTACACGAGTTAATTCATCTGTAAAATGAGGATTGCGAGTTTTGTGAGCAATGTGAGTTAATATATGAAAAATGCTCTAAGCGTTTGCCATTAGCTTCAAGTCGTAACCAAACAATTACATTGTACTTATTACAAAAAAGGTGAGGGGGGGGGAACAGGGGGAACCAGGGCCTTTCCCAACTCCTAAGAGGTCTCAATTCTTAAAGGCTCCTTAGCAGTCTTACGGAAAATTCCATTTGGGGGAGCCAGGCAAACAGAAATTTTCCAAAAGGAGCTGCCACTTGCATCTATCCGGATACGGCTGCGGGCAATTCCACGGGGTGCGTGCGGGGTGGCGCTTTTCCCCAGGCTGTCGTGGGTTTGCGCGGCGCTGCAGCTGCTCTGGGCGCGGCCGTAGGGAGCGAGACGGCGGCCTTGGACCTCAGACTCTCTCCACGTCCGCCCCTCGGCGCCAACCTCTCCCTTTCCCTCCACCTGCGGGCCCGGCGGCACCGCCTCCCGCCTCTGGTCACGAAGGTTCCCAGCGGCTCGCTGCGTGCCGGACGTGACAGACGGCAGCAGCACGTCCCGCCGGCGCCCTCGCAGACTGACAGCGCCTTGGAACAATAGCAGCACGCAGGCGCCTTCGGGCCGCGTCCTATAGCTGCCCGCGTGGCCGGCGAGCAGGGTGCGGCGGCCGGAAAGGGGCGGGGCGAGGTGGGAGGCGGGGCGACTGGGTCCGCTAGGCGCTCGGCATTTTCCACGCGTTCCGAGCGCGAGTCGGCTGCAGTCTCTGCCGCTGTCGCTGCACAGTCTCTTCCCCCGGCCTCTCGCTGCCGCTGAATTGCCAAGATGTCGCTCTCTAACAAGCTGACTCTGGACAAGATGGACGTGAAGGGGAAGCGGGTCATCATGAGGTAATCCTCGGGACTCTGCCGCAGCCTCTTCGGCCGGGGCCGACTTGCTTTCCCTCCTGCCCAAAGTGGCCTTTAGTCCTCGTCTCGGCCCCATGGGTCCTAGCCCTGCAGGACTGGGCTGCCCACCATTGTGGCTGAAGCTTTGCCCGGGTTTAACGGTTTCTAACCTCATTTTCCCCAACCCAAAAAGTGAGCCGAAGTTGCCCTTTGCGGGGGTGGATCCACCCAGGAAGGGCTCAGATTGCAGGGATCCATTTTGCTCTCTTCTCTTATTTCTGAAAGGCAGTTCTATCGCCTCCAGTTCCCGGTTGGCGAGGTGGGATGTGATGCTTAGCCTGCAGGTCCCTAGACCCCCAGGGAAGGGACCTTGAAAGGTCATTTGGTTAGTTTCCCTTCTCCCACCACCGTAGACCATCCCAGACAAATCAGAAATGGCCGTGCACAAAAGGACATCTTTCCCAGAGAATGTTGATTTCGTTGTTCAGGAGTAGAACCCACTAAAGCGTTGGGGGTGGGAGGGAGAGGTGGGGTGGGCGCACCGAAGGAGGCCCTGCAGGGCTTATGTAACAGGCCGCTGCCGCTCTACGTGTCTTTGGACTACAGGCCATGGGTTTTGCACCAGGATTGTGCCACATACTGGGTAATGCTAGAGAAGGGTGTGGCTGCTCATTCTTGCTGCTTTCTAACCTCACCCCCACAGGTGGCTAGAGAAGCAGGATATTAGAAGTGGCGAAGGCTCCCCATGCGCTTTGGGGTCTTTTACTCCAAACATTTGGATTCCTGGTCACTTACCAACATGGCTTTTCCCTTGTTTGCCAGAATTAACTAGTATAATGTGTGGAGCTTTTACATTTATCCTTTTTGTAACATGTACATTCGTGCATGCCAGGAACTAAGTGCAGGAATTCAGTTAGGTATGTAACTGATGGACTTGACCTTGACAGGATCCAAGGGTGGTGCTTTTGTGGGGGCCATAAGGGCTTGCACTGATAGCGTTGTGTAGTCTTGTCCTTTTAGGGAAGTGGTTGATTGATGGGCAGGCATGTGCATGATGTGATCCAGCCCCTTTCCCAATTTGGGCTGGTTCAAGAGAGGGCAACTTTTGCATATTAATGGATGCAGAAAGCAGTAGGGGATCTCCCTTTACCTAAGGCTTAAACGAAGGTATGCACTGTGAATTAGTGAACTGTATGGACACCCTAAAAGTTGATGTAGCTCTCCCCTTCCCTCTAATTTCATTATGGCCACTATTAGTTTGCAATTGGCCTTCTCTGCCCTGCTATGGAAATAATTAAAAGAACTCAATGGCTTATGGCCATGAAGAACACCTGGTGTCCCCCTTTTGCTAAATCACCTAGTCCTTTGCAATCTGGACAAAGTAGGAATCATAGCCATCCTAGTATTAGATAAGGGCCCTATCTACCCCTCAGATGCTCTTAAGGAAGGGGGACAGACCCTATGAAAAACAGGACAAGTGGACATTGGCATGCAACTAGATCTTAGATTTTAGTGATTTCCTCCCGTCTCCACTGTGCTCAAGGCTGACCTTTCCAGATGCAGGCACCAGCTGAAAGACAAGAGGTGGGGCATCATCTTGGCTACCTTCCTACAATTGCAGTCTTGGGCTTTATCTCCTCTTTTCCCAGGGAAACTGGCTTGAGGAATTATCTGGGCTGGCTGGGAGTGAGACTAGAGGAGGTGCTTATCTTTTCTCCCTCTGGACCTAATACGAAATATGTTTCTGCCCAAGGTCTTAAAGTTTCATTTAACACAGATTAACCCTGAGCCTTGAAATGATTGGCTAGTCCTGTTTTGCTGATGGAAAATGACCTGTCCAAGGTCACTGAACTAGCAAGTTGGTGGTAGAGCCAGGACTAGAATTTGGGTCTCCTTGGCTACCAACCAGATTCTCTAAATTCTTGGACATAGTGAATAGGGACAGGTTAAAATAGAGCTTTGTCCGCTGAAGGTTGCAGTCAATAATTTTTCCCTGTAATCTGGATAGAACTTATTTGGCCTGAGAACAGGACGTTGCTTTTTTCTCAGATTATTAATGTAGCTCTAGAACAGAGGCAGCCATGCCTCGTCAGCTCAAATTTCTTTTTGTCTCAATTGCCTTTATGTGGTGCTTGCTGGCAGTGTTCCGGAAGTGGGGCCTCCGGAGTAGTGGCTGCTTCACTTGCCTCCTTTCTTTGTCTTGCAAAAGGGAGCTGTGATGGTTGTAGAGTCTTCGGGCCCCTGCTTTGAATTGCCAAGGGAAATTGACTGATTTGTTGAGGGAACTTCAGATAGCCGGAAATCTCTGACTGGCTAATTACCAGGTTCTACCTCAGTTTTTTAGGACTCCATTTGACTTTATAGCCCTTTGAGTAAATTTCCTGTTTAATTTTGCAATGTCATTTCCTTTTTTCCTCTCATAGGTTGCCAGTCTTACTCCTTTGCCGACTTGTGAAGTGCTTCCCTTTTGCTTACTCTCCCCCACCTCTCTCCCTCCTCCCATTTTTTTAAACCTCACTATTTTTTCCCTAACCTGTTGTAACTTGTTAAGCAACAGCCTTGGTGTAGTGGAAGAAGAAACAGGGAGGAAAAACTTAAGAGCAGGGGAGAAAAAAGAAGTCTCTAAGGGAGCCATAATACCCCAATTTTGTAGTCAGAGGCAGTAAAGCGAGGGTGGGAATGGTTCCTCTGAGAGCTTTTAATGGAACTGGGCCTGGACTCCTGCGATTTCAGGTGATAGTCTTGATATCTTTATTACAACTAAATTAATATTTTTAAGATTCATTTTGAAATAATTATATACATTCACAGGAGGTTGCAAAGATAGTATAGAGACGTCCTGTGTTCACCCAGTTTCCTTCATTGGATACATCTTACATAATTATAGTACAATATCAAGAGTAGGAAGGAAGTTGACATTGGAATAAAGTATATAGTTCTTTGCTGTTTTATCACATGTGTAGATTTGTGTAACTCCCACCACAATCAAGATACAAAACTAGTTTTGTTTGAGCACTGCCAAGATCTCCCTCATGCTACCCCTTTAGAGTCGTGGCCTCTCACTCCATTCCTAAACCCCTGGTAACTACTAATCTCTCCTCCATTTGTAAAATTTTGTTATTTCAAAAATGTTATATAAGTGGAATCACACAGTATATAACCCTTTGGGATGGCATTTTTTCACCCAGCATAATGCCCATGTTGTTGCATGTGTCAATAGTTCATTCCTTGTATCGCTGAGTAGTAGTCTATGCTATGGATGGTCCACAGTTTGAAGGACATCTGGGTTGTTTCCAGTTTGGAGTTATTTCAAATAAAGCTTCCGTGAATGTTGAACATTTGTTCACAAGTCTTGGTATGGACATATGCTGTCATTTCTTTTGGGTAAACACCTAGGAGTGGAACTGCTGGGTCATATGCTTAGCCTTTTGAGGAATTCCCAGACTGTTTTCCAAAGCAGCCGCATCATTTTACATTCCTACTGGCAGTATATGAGTGCTCAATGGCTCTGCATCCTCACTAGCGTTTGATGTCATTTTTTAATTTCAGCCATTATGATTGGTGTGTAGTGATATCTGACTTTGTGCCTGAGGCTAAGCTCGGGATTGTTTAAGGGAAGTGGAAAAGGAAGGGGTGCAGATTTTACACAGAACCAGTGGAATGTGTAGGTCAGAGCAGTTTCTGTGGTGGAGTCCTTAGACAGGAGAAGCTAAAAGCAGACCTGTTGTTGAGAGTCTAGGAGATGATGAGGGAAGATATTCCACAAGCAATGAGAAGAGAACACAAGTCCAATTCTCATCAGTAAGCTATGCCATGGCAGCGTGGATAGATGAGAGAGATTCTTGAATGTTTCCAAAGAACTTCCTCTCTGTCAGGGCTTGGGGGTAGGGAGCAGCACTGCAAGGGTGGCTTATGCTCAGCCCCTTGCCATTAGCCCTTTTGAATGTGGGCCTTCTGGGAGGCTGCAGGGGGTGGGAGAAAATGACTCTTGGTAATGGGATACTCTGTCCTCTTTGGAATGCACTTTAAGGCTGGCAGGGGCCTTGTTCAGGATATTTAAAGAAGATGCTTAGAATCAGAATCGAGTAGCCTGAAATTAAGTAGACTGTATTTCTTTCTTTAGAGGCATACTGCCTTTATTTTTTTAAGATTTTAATTAAAATGTTTGAATACAGAAGTAGTCCTTCAACTCACCTTTGGGAAAGCTGTTCTTCAGTGAACTAGAGTACAGACCTAGGGGACATAGGAAATTGGTGGTCTTCTTAGTAGGTCTAGGATTTTGTAATTGTCTACCAAGCCTCAGCCTTAGAGAGGAAGGCCTAGTGATGGAGCTTTGTGGTCAAACATGGCAGCAGTCTTTTTAACTAGGTCATACCTTCACTGTAGTCCCTTAGTGCGTGTTGCTAGCTGTTTTTAGTAATGGTTGATCTGCCTTTTAGATCACAGAATCACGTTTTGGAGAAGCCTTAGCATGTATAATAATAGCTACCACTCTTATGGCACTTAACTGTGTATCAGTTACTCTCCAAAGCACTTTCCAAATCGGTAACTCATTTAATTTTCACAATAACTGTGAAGTAGATAGTAGTATCATCCCCATTCTAGAGATGAGAAAAAAATCACTTAAAAAGGATCTTGGCAGGCAAAACTTAGACCTTACAAATAGCTATCACACATCGTTTTCAGTCAGATTGAAGTAGCCTGAGGTTCTAAGGAGTTTGCAAGAAGGGGGAAGGAATGATCAGTTCTTAAAAATGGTAAAGCAGCAATCTGTTGGGTAAGAAAGGAGACTGCAGTAAATTGCTATCCACACCCCTCCCCCTCCCCCCCCCACCCTCGGGCCGTGTGCTGTGCCCTGTGGCTTGTGGAATCCCGACCAGGGATTGAACCTGGCCCCCAGCAGTCCTAACCAGTGGATCCTAACCACTGGATCGCCAGGGAATTTCCTGCTTGTGCTATCTGGATCATTTCTTTTCTAATTGCCTCTTTGTCAGGTGGGCAGGGTCACATGTTCCATCCTCTCCTCTAAGCCTTTTATTTTCTTTAATTAAAAAAATTTTTTTTATTGAAGTATAGTTGATTTACAATGTTGTGTTAGTTTCAGGTGTACAGCAAAGTGTCCTCTCAGGCTTTTAGAAAGAGGCTATCTTCTTGTTATTGTCTGTGTTTTGCTTGAAGGATACTGTTTGAACTTGGTCCTGGATACTGGGTTTCTTTCTGGTCCCGAGGTCCCAGCCTTTCTCCCAAAAGAATGACATTCTCTTGACTTGTTTTATTGTTCCAATTAATTTTTTTCTTTTGAGTAATGTTTGCTTCCTTAGAACCCAGAAATACTATCGAAGGAATCAAAATCCAGATGTGTTCCCTATAACCCCTCACTCCTCCAGCTGCCACTCTTATTAGATACTATCATGCTGGGCCCACATAGAAATCTTTTTAGATGGAACTGGCTTTAGCTTCCCTGGTCTTCAGGGCTAGTTCCTGTGATTTAACTTGTTTTTTATTTTTTAAAATTTCTCTTTTAAAAAGTATGAGATACGTACCTAAAAGGGCACAAATCATACGCTTCAAAGAGCAATCACTAAAGGAGCAAGCACATTCGTCACCCAGGTCAAGAAAGAGAACGTTACCAGAACCCCTGAAGCTCCCTCTGGTGTCCTATCCCATTCACTACTCCCACCCTCCTCCCCATGGCTAATCACCATCTTCTGATACTGCTGATTATTTTTAAGGTGACTTTTGAACTTCCAACTTATTTAACTGGTTCACTAAAAGTCCCTCTCCTAATCTTTGGGGGAATGAAAAATTGATCATGGCTCTGAACCCAACACTTTGTTTCTTTTTCAGAGTGGACTTCAATGTTCCTATGAAGAACAACCAGATAACAAACAACCAGAGGTAATGTCCCTGCTAATCCTTGAGCTAGGTTTACGATGTACCTGGGTCTGAGTATATGGGATGAAATGGTTTTACTTCCTTATTGTAGAACTATGGCAACTTAAGCCATGTGATCTTGGCTTTCAACAACCCACCATCTGGTTTGCCTTCTTATGAGAATTTAGAAATTGAAAAAAATCATTTTAAGAAAGCAATTTTTTTTCTCCCCCCATTTTTTTTAAATTTGAAGAATTTGGGGTTATGCATTTTTAAAGAATATAAAGGTTTAAGGTTACTTGGCTTCCCTTGCAAAATGAAGAACTGTGCATGTAGTTTTACAAGCCCCTATTCTAGCTGGCCCCGATAAAATCAGTTTTCGAGAATTTTGATTTAAGGGAAAAGACTTCAGAAGTAATATTTTCAGTCAGTTTAGGCTGCTCCAAATGTCTTGGCTCCTAGATTCAGAAGCAGAAATTTTAAGTGATAGTATTGCTCTTGCTTTTGACTAGATTGTAAAAGAAGGTTTTTATTTTAAATTTTAAATGAAAGGTTTGAGCTGGAAAGGTACGTTCCAGTGGTATAGACCAACAGTGTCTAATAAAAATATAATATGAGCCACATGTAATTTAAGATTTTCTAGTGGCCACATTAAAAAAGTAAAAAAAAAACAGGTGAACGTAATAATACATTTTATTTAATCCAGTAAGCCCCAAATAATCATTTTAGTATGTAATCAATTAAAAATGAATCAAAGGAACATTTAACTTTTTTGGTATTATTTGAGATCCAGCACATACCAATCTGGACTAGCCACATTTCTAGTATTCAGGAGACACCTGTGGCTAATGGCTACCATATAGTACAGTGCAGGTATAGACCCAGAACACTTTCAGATATTGGCCCCAGAATAGAGCCTGGCATTTTGCCAAGCACATCCCTGCTGCACCATAGTGGAAGGTCTTTGTACAAGGCACCTCTGACCCTTCTTGACTTTCATTATTTTCTGTAGCACACATAAAAATTGGAAATATGCCTATCAAGGTATTTTATAAGTAAAAAACAGAGAAACAGGTCTGAGTAGATCTTTTCATTTTCAGAACTCCATGGAGTTGATTAACAAAATGAAGCATTAGAAATAATAGAACTTGGCCAATAAGGGATAGCCCTGAAGATTAATTTGGTTTCATTGGGCAAACGTTGTACCTAATGAAGGTTTCTTCTTTATTTGGTATAAATGAGTTTCTATATCTGCCAAGTAGCATAAGATATTTTAGAAACATAACTTGGCTTTTTATTATTCCATTCTCTGCTGAAATATCACCTTATCAGAGAGACTTTCCCTGGCCACCCTCTCTAAAATCCCCTTCACCACTATTCTCCAGTCATTCTTGTCCCCCTACCTTGATTTATTTTCTCCATAGTTCTTACCACTTCTATGAGAGCAGAGACTATTTTATTTACTATTGTATTCTCAGAATCTGATACAGTAGCTGCCACAAAAGAAGCATCCAATAAATATTTGTTGAATAAATAAATGATTTTCTTTGTTATCAATTTTAATTTCTTAAAGACTGCCAAGAATGGAAAGTTAGAATTGGGTTTGTAACAAAAATTTGAAGTGTTTAAAGGAGGTTTAATAAATGTTAGGTTAAACTATAATTTAGTAGATGCGATGCATTATGTAAACCACATTCTATATAATGTATTTATTTTTACGTACGTAAAAAAGTGACTTAGGATCTGTAACGGGTGCAGAAAAGTTACATGTTTTTCAGTTTTCCCCAAATTTCTTGTAATGGTTTCAAGATTTGGGAATATTATATTTCTTCCACAGTCGAACACTTAGGATGTTTCAGGGGTCCCTAAGACCACCCACATATTTGGTGATTCACTGGAAGGACTCACAGGACTCAGCATATAGTTCTCACTGCTAAAGTTTATTACAGTGAAAGGATGCATGACAGGATCAGCAAAGGGAAAAGACACAGGCAGAATTTGGAGAAATCCATGCATGGGCTTCCATGCTTTCTCCCTCTCATGATGGGACACACCAAGCGTGCTCCTTTCTCCAGCAGTGAAAAATGCAATAATTGCGTGCAATGTTTCTGTCCAGAGAAGCCCTTTAGAGACTCAGCTCCCAAGATTTTTACTGGCAGCTGATCACATAGGCACCCTCTGCCCAGCAACTACCAAAATTCCTCTTAGAGGGAAGCAAGTGTTGAGCGTAAATCACCTTGTTTGTACAGACAGTCTAGGAACTGTGAGCAGCCCTTGTCAGAGAACTGAGGGACCACTTCAAAAGCCAAGTTCCCAGATACCAGCTAAGGGCCAACCTTGCAAGCAGGTCCTTCTGAAGATAGCAGCTTCAGTCCTGCTATATTAACTCTTTTCTGCACAAGGGGCAAAACATGATGAGATTGTATAATCCTAGGGGGAGGGTTGACATCCTAATTAACTTCTTCCTCTGCACATGGACCTGAGGACCATCGCTGAGTTGTTGACAGTAGATCTGAAGGAATTTGGAGAAGAAAGGGGGCTTTATGTTTTATGAGACCATGAATAGAATAGTTCCCACTAATTCTTAGGAGTAACCTTACTCTACCTGTGTCTCTTTTTGGTTGCAGGATCAAGGCTGCCGTTCCAAGCATCAAATTCTGCTTGGACCATGGAGCCAAGTCAGTTGTTCTTATGAGCCACCTGGGCCGGCCTGATGGTGTCCCCATGCCTGACAAGTACTCCTTGCAGCCAGTTGCTGTAGAACTCAAATCTCTGCTGGGCAAGTACGTTTCAGGCTCTGGTGCTGGTGGACTCTGTGACAAATGTTGTCAAGCATGTTGTTATTGGTTCTTAACTTTCCGACTGCTCAAGTGTTTTCCATGTTGTGCTCTCCCCAGGGATGTTTTGTTCTTGAAGGACTGTGTGGGCCCAGAAGTGGAGAAAGCTTGTGCTGACCCAGCTGCTGGGTCTGTCATCCTGCTGGAGAACCTTCGCTTTCATGTGGAGGAAGAAGGGAAGGGAAAAGATGCTTCTGGGAACAAGGTAGGACCTGTGATTTTGACATTAGTGGAGGTGAGGAGGGCTGAGTGTATAAGAGACTGTGATTGAAGAGTAGAGGAAGCTCCTGTTTATTTTGACAGCTTTTTATTGAAGTACAGCATGCGATTAAAAATGCACAAATGCACAGCTTGATGAATTATCACAAAGTAAGCACACCTGTGTAACCACCACCTAGGTCAGAGAATAGGATATTGTCAGCATCCCAGAAGCCCTCCTCATCATGCTCAAGTAGTTTTGAAATACCTTGGAAAAATACGTGAACACCATTTGGGTGTACGAGGATTTGGTGAACATGCTGCTTCTGATTGTCCCTTTGTTACACACCTGGCCTGTGACACATGAAGATTGTTTTTTCTAATAGTATGTGATTATATCCTATCAAAGGGGGAGGCTGTGATTGCCAAGTGCTGAGAGCAGACATTCACAGGTGGTTGTTGGCTGGGGGCATGGGGGTGAGTATCCATGATACACCAGGTGTTCCTCCAGCAGAGCCAGTTTTAGATTTTTTGTTTGTCAAGGCTGGAACTGTTTTTCTAAGCAACAGGCCCTGGTGTGTTATGGAAGGACAATCTGTATTTTTATTTAGAAGGGGAATTAACTTAAAGCTTGAGCTTGGTACTTTTAACACACTAAATTAAATTTGATATCATTGGGATTTTCTTAGAAAAGAATCATGTGAGCAGAAAAAGTACTTTCCTAAGTCAAGTGGAAAGGGACTATTTGGGACATTTGATTGTAGTTGGGTAAATGATGGTCATGATGATACTGCCTTGGGTTTAAGACATTTTTCTTAAGAAGTGTAAAGCATCTTTGAATTTCTTCTTAAGGAAGTACAGATATCGTATTTTCAAAAAAAACCTAGGTCTCAGAAAGGCAGTCATTTGATTAAAGTTAGAGGTAGTGGTACTGTTGCTGGGCCTTACATAGAGCTCAGTCCATTCGATCAGCAAACTTTCTGTAAAGGGCCAGACAATAAATATTTTAGGCTTTGCGGACCATACGGTCAGCCACAACCTTATATGGTCTCTGTTGGAACTATTCAGCTCTGCCATTGTTGTGCAAAAGCAACCATAGGGAAAAAAACAAAAATTTTTTTAAAAGGCAACCATAGATAACCCACAAAATAGATTACTGTGACCGACAACCAGAATTCAAATATTAAATGATAAAGCTGGCTCTTTGAAGATGATTTGGAATTTGCCTATTGGTAGAAGGGAAGCTGAAAGCACCCTTTAAGTACTTTCCACTCTTAAGGTCTTTAGTATCTTGTGGAACAAGATGCTCTGAGGCTAGCGTCTCAACCTCCCGTTGTACTTCTGACATTTCTTAAGGTCATCGCAGTGCCTGCTTTCAAGCAGTTTCTTTTCTTAGCACTGCAGGCTCTGGTCTTGCCTTATCTTGCCTTTGGCATGGTCTTGCTACAGTAGTATGAGTCAAATGCTGACCTAAAATTTGGTGCCCTTTTAGACTGAAACTCAACCTGCTAGACGCTCGGGCTTAGAAATGGCAGGAGGCAACTGGCAAATTGAGGCAAAACCTTTTATTCAGGAAGTGATGAACCAACTATGCTAGTCTATGTCTTTTTTAGTTAGTTTACTTTACATTTAGTGTCCAATGGCTTTCCATGCTTGAAATTTCAGGAGCCAGCCATAAGTTCAAAGTGGATAAAAACAAAGCGAGGGCATGAAATTTTTCCTTTATCCAGTGTGCCTGCATTGGTTTTTTAGGAGCATTCTCTTCCTTCTAGTTATTGGCAGATCAAAAATGAGAAATGGGTTCTTCTTACTATTAATTTCTATAGTACCTTTTCCATGAAGAGCTTTCAATTTGTCTCATTTTTCCTCAAACAATTCTTCTTAAATAGAGGGGTTATCTTCCCTTTTTAATAGATGGGAAGATTTCAGGGGCAGAGAACAACTTGACAAAGGTTACACAGTAAATTAGCGTCAGACCTGGTCCTAGAACCCAGGTCTCCTGCCATTTGGGCAGTGTTTTCATTACTACACACATTGTCTTGCAGTCACCAGTGGCAGATGATATTCCACTGTAAAGAGATTATGGGGGCTCTACAGTCTTCAGTTTTAGCATTAGTGCCCCTGCATTCTTTGGTTCATTAGAGGAAAGCACCTGTTATCTGTGGCAGCCTCCTTCTTCTCAGTACATGGGAGAATGGGAGTGGACAGTGACTGAAAGAAACATCTGTTTTGTGCTCTTCTCTGCCATGTCCCTCTTATCTGGCTTCCTGTGCATCTTTGCTTTGTTTCCTACTGGAGAGGCTGTTCATCTTGCCGCCCTGCTTTCTTTCCCCTATGGGAGCGTGGGGGGTGGGTATTATCCCTGGATAGTTAGCCGACATTCAAAGCCCTATGTTTTACTTCTACTTTTTGTTCCTCTTTCTTTTTTGTAGAAGTGTATTGTTTTATCAGATGCCTAACTTCCAGGGAAGGCTATATGAATTATCTCCTTTTGCTATTATATAAAATGTTTCTGAGGTCCTTTTCTGTTGTCATGTTTCCATCTGCCTTCTCTGTTCCAGCCTGCCCTTGTTGCTTTGATGAGGAATATATATGAGGGCCTTTTTCGCTTTGCAGAAAGGTCTTGGTAGCCAGCAGCTTGACTCAAGTATAATCCTAAATTTTACAAGGAGAATATGTTAAAATGAGGAAATGAGTCAAGATAAGGAGAGAGAAGGATAATTTGAGTCTTGTCCTAGGAGCTGGAGAGAGGCCAGTGGGATGTGATTACGGGTTAAGCTGTGGTTCAGGAATCATAGGCTTGCAATTTGAGGGAAGGTGGAGGAGAGCAGAAACATGCAGAAATGACCAAAAGACCTGGAATATTAGGAAGAAAGAACAGATCCTGTTGCTAGTTTTAAAAACTGGGCTTCCCTGGTGGTGTAGTGGTTGAGAATCTGCATGCCAATGCAGGGGACATGGGTTCGAGCCCTGGTCTGGGAGGATCCCACATGCCGCAGAGCAACTGGGCCCGTGAACCACAACTACTGAGCCTGCGTGTCTGGAGCCTGTGCTCCGCGACAGTGAGAGGCCCGCGCACCGCGATGAGGAGTGGCCCCCGCTTGCCGCAACTAGAGAAAGCCCTCGCACAGAAAGGAAGACCCAACACAGCCAAAATAAATAAATAAATAAAACAAAAAAAACCCCAAAAACCTACTATCCTACCAACTCAGGGTCTTTATAGATGTTGAAGAGGACTCTTGGTATGAAATGCTTTTACAGTTGTCTTTGGAGCCATCAACATTTCCTGTGTTGTTGTTTTTCCTTTTTTTTGTTTGTTTTTCTCTGCAGGTTAAAGCTGAGCCAGCCAAAATAGAAACCTTTCGAGCTTCGCTTTCCAAGCTAGGGGATGTCTATGTCAATGATGCTTTTGGCACTGCTCACCGAGCCCATAGGTACTAAAAGTTTTTTGCTCATTGTCAAACTGGGAGCATTATTTCTCTTTACTTGAGCAGCCCAAGCTCTGGCTTGCTTTTGGATATTTCTGTATTATATTGTGATCTTTTTGGCTTCTATCTCTAATTGGAGCTACAAATTACACTGAGGTTCTTGTTGAGTATCTCCGATCTAAAGAGGAAATAAAAGCAAATGTTGAGAATTGTGGAGCTTTTTGTCGAGCTTCAGGAAGATGTTCCTCTGTCTCACTTTGGGATATTTCATGGAGAGCTCTCCCTTTGTGAATGCTGTGGGAGTGGAATCTTAGGCTGTCAGTAGGAAGCAAACTGAGGAATCCTTTCCTGTTGTCGTCACCTGGCTGATTATTTATTGTGGTTAAACCCCTGGCCTGAAGACTATTAATTGGGTATCTTAAATTCTACCTTAGGTCATTGCTTTTCGCTTGTTCCCCTTGACCCTGCATTATTAGTCAAAAATCTTATCTTGTACCTAAGTGTTTTGTTGCAGTTTGGGCATGAAAACCGTGGTGGCCTGGCATCTCAAAAGTGAAAATATTTTCAGTGATAAGGAGATGGCCTCTAGAATTGGGAGAATTGCTAGGGATTGACCTAACATTTGAATGTCTCTGTTCATTTCTAGCTCCATGGTGGGAGTAAATCTGCCAGAGAAGGCTGGAGGTTTTTTGATGAAGAAGGAGCTGAACTACTTTGCCAAGGCCTTGGAGAGCCCAGAGCGACCCTTCCTGGCCATCCTGGGCGGGTATGGAGAACTCTTCAAGATCATGGTTTAAGTAGTGTTTTTGCCTGGTAGTAGGCCATAACTTGGGTGGTTTATTGTCAGATAGCACAATCAAACTGGGTGACTGAGGAGAATTTAATAAAGGGACTGTCTACAAAGGTGTGGGTAGGGTTTAGGGAAACCCAGAAGGGACAGTACAGTAATCTGGGGCAACAGTCATCACCATCCTTAGGCCTGAAGGGAAAAAGGAAAGGGATGGTTACCAAAATCCAGAGAGGGTGGTTGCGTGGAGAGGTCCCTCTGATAGAAACCGTAGCCTTTGGTCAAGGGATGTAGGGATAGTCATCTAGCAGGGAAGGAGCCAGGGAAATAGATACTCTGATCTTTTAATGTCCTGCTGATGTACCCCCTCCTACCCACAATGGGCTGCAACCTAGCTGGATGTCAGTGGGCAAGGGAACTCCTTGATGCAGTCCACTCAGTTCAGCCTCCTGGGACAGAGAACAGGGCTGGAAAGGATAGAAAGTGGCTCTGGAGGGAAGAATCGGAAAGATCCACCATTGCTCATCTAACGATTTTTGAAGCACTTCAGCCTCTCAGATATGAAAACCTCCTCATATGTGTTTAATATATCATTTGGAACTCATTTCTCCAGCTCACATACCTTTTTATATTTTCTCCTATGGGGAAAGGTACCCTGTGAATAGTGATATTCTACTGGCTTAGTTAAAAATACGAATTTCAGAAGTGCAACTCAAGAGGCTAGGAGGGTACATTTTAGGTGATAAAGTAGGGACAGAGACCTGGGACTGCTTGGGTAAGATCTTGTCACTTGGCATGGCTATCTAGATGGCAGCCTCTTTATGGCTAGATGCTCCTGACCCTTTTACGAGCGGGGCTTCTTTTTTCCATGGGAGTGAACACACTCAGCATTTCCCTATGAATGCTGACTCAGGAGTTGGGTGTCAATTTCAGATAGCATAGTTGCTCTCCAGGTTCATGAGCCCAGTTTCAGGGTCCTAAAAATAGTTAAGGTGGGTATAGGTTATCATCTGTGTCCTGGAATCATTGCCCCTCTTGTGCACTGGTTTATAAAGGTCAGACTCTGATCTTTGCTTCTCTGGAGATTAGGAGTTGGGCTTTGTTCTCCAACCTTCCGTAGATCTGGAATATGGAAGTGAGTGCCACCTAGGGGTTTTGATTAGGTTTTGGACTCTGCCTAAAATAGCTATTTTGGGGAAGTTGATGTGGAGGGGTTTTTTTTGCCATCTTTCTTGCAATGTAGTCTCCTTAGAACATTAACAATTTAGGGGAAGATTTTACATTTTATTAAAAAACGTTGTGTTGGGATTCCCTGGTGGTCCAGTGGTTAGGACTCAGTGCTTTCACTGCCGAGGGCCCTGGTTCAATCCCCGGTCGGGGAACTAAGAACCCACAAGCCGCATGGCGCAAAAAAAACCCCATTATTATGGAAACGCTCAAACATTACAGAAGTTGAAAGAATAGTATAATAAACCCCCAGGTACCTCTCACCCTGCTCTAGTAATTATTGGCATTTTTGCCAATCCTGTTTCATCTGTCCTCTAATCCTTTTTTTTTGTCAGGAGTATTTGAAAGCAAGCCTTAGGCATCATATAATTTCATTTCTCATACTTCTGTATGCATCTCATAACTGATGAGATTTCTTTTAAATAACCACCGTGTGTTATACCTAACAAAATTTAACAATTTTATTACTATCATCTAATACCCAGTCTGTATTCAGAAATTCTCCATCATTTCAGAAATTCCTTTTTACAGTCAGTTTGTCTGAATAAGGATCCAGATGAAGTCCATGCATTGCATTTGGTTGTTAGGTATATTTTATTCTATAATAGTTCCTTCTTCATTATTATTTTCATTCCATTGATTTGTTGAAGAAGCAGGGCATTTGATCTGTAGAACATCCCACATTCTTTAGAAGACGTTGAGTCTCGTTTCTCCCTCTTTCTCTGTCTCTCTCTCTCTTTCTGTGTGTGTCTGTTTCTGTATAAAACAGTTAATCCATTCTTACCCTTGGTGGTGACCAATCTTTACAAGTGAGATATCTATAGTCTCTTTCCATCCATTCTCCCACATCGCTATTGTTTTGAACCTCCATTTCACAAATCCTAGCATAGGGCCTCTCACAGATTAGGTATCATCTTGTTTATTGAATGAAGAGGTAGATAGGCCCAAGGTGATTGGTTCATTTAAGTGGGATTTAGATATATAAGAATATTTGTGGAAGGCAAGCTATTACTTATGTGAAGATTTTAAAGGTTGTGCCTCAAGTGAATGTTTTTCTTTTGTTGAGATATTTTTTTTCTCTCGGAGGTGAAAGGTACATCTGTGTTTATTATCTTATTTCCCTCTACTAGAATATAAGCTCCAAAGGGGTAGGGATCTTCTCTTTTGCCCAGTGATGTTTCTCAGAGACCTAGAACCTTGGCACAGAGTAAGTGCTCAATCAGTGTGTTGAATCAAGTGGTCCAATAGAATAATGAATGCCATAAAGCAAATGTTCCAGCAACTGAGCATGGACCTAAGAGTGTGAATATCTATTTTTGCTCAGTATATATTCATTTGGTATATAATCTGGTTCCTGCTCTAGGATTAGGACAGTTTTCAGGGAGCTCAGGGATCCCACAATTAGCAATCTTTCTCAGGTACAATTAGCAATCTTGACCCTTTGATTTTTTGGGGGAGAGAAGGGGCAAAATAGATCTATCTGGAACTTGTGATTTCTTTAGATGATTGTAAGTCTTCTAAGCCCTTCTTCGCCAAGAGCTACACCTTAAAAGGATTTCTTAGTAATGGATTGGCTTTTTGGGTTGGAGAAACGTAGGGCAAAGTTAGCCAATACTTTTGTCACTCTGTGGGACATTTCTCTGTTCCTGTCTCTTAATATCAAAACTCAGGCTTTATGTAATATCAGTTCCTTAGTCCATTGTTTGTTCTTTGGGTGATGATTCTTGCTTTCCCTTCCAGAGCTAAAGTTGCAGACAAGATCCAGCTGATCAGTAATATGCTAGACAAAGTCAATGAAATGATTATTGGTGGTGGAATGGCCTTTACCTTCCTTAAGGTGCTCAACAACATGGAGGTAGGAAACCAATGCCAAGTGGATGTGAAATAGCTCTCCATGAGAAATAGCTGGTTATGTAAATTTAAAAAGGAAATTAGCTTCTGACATGAGCCCTAAAAACTCCCATTTTTATTTATTTTGCAAGTTGTTTTTCTTTCGTCTTTGAATTATTCCTTTGTATTGTGTTGTATTTTGTTCCTGTCTGCTTTGTGAGGTAATCACATTCTTAGTATAGAGGCTGATCTTCATCATCTTGACTTTCCTGTGTAGATTGGCACTTCTCTGTTTGACGAAGAGGGATCCAAGATCGTCAAAGACCTGATATCCAAAGCTGAGAAGAATGGCGTGAAGATTACCTTGCCTGTTGACTTTGTCACTGCTGATAAGTTTGATGAGAATGCCAAGACTGGCCAAGCCACTGTGGCCTCTGGCATACCTGCTGGCTGGATGGTGAGTCACTTGGGTGACTGAACATGAGTGAACAAATACATTTTGGTATCATTCATTCAACCAACCAATGGGAATTTTAAAAGAAGGGCTCCAAATGTTGAGTGAGACCCTCCTTCGGGGAGAATCCATGGGGAAAAGCAGTGGTATCAGATTGCTGCTAAGACTTTTCATTAGTAATGTGGGGGCAAAACTGTTTTTTCTTTCTTCATCTATTTAATGTTTATTAAGTACTTGACTGTGTGCTGGGGCTGATGCTATGTACTTTCATGGTTTGGGCTGTTCTGCATTATGTTGCTACCTAGAAACCTGTATAAGAAATTTTTCTCATATGAAAACATTAAGATAGTACAAGTATAATTATTGCAAGCAGGGAAAAATTTATGTGTATATTAAAGACTTATTTAGCTGATTGTAATGTTCTCCGTATTTTATCATTCTAATAGCTGTACAAAATTGTTAACGGTGACATACTAGTTTGCTTATCACTTTCCTTTTTTTTTAGAATTATTTAAGCTTTCATATTTCTTATTTTTTTCTTTTAAGATTTCTTTATTTTTTTAATTTATTTTTGGCTGCGTCGGGTCTTAGTTGCAGCATGTGGCATCTTTCGTTGCGGCGCGTGGGCTTCTCTCTAGTTGTGGTGCTTGAGCTCCAGGGTGCGTGGGCTCTGTAGTTGTGGCATGTGGGTTCCATAGTTGTGGCACGTGGGTTCCCAGAGCTTGTGGTCTCTGTAGTTTGCGGCATGCGGGCTGTAGTTGAGGCGTGCGAGCTCAGTAGTTGTGGCACATGGGCTTAGTTGCCCCGTGGCATGTGGGATCTTAGCTCTCTGACCAGGGATTGAACCCGCATCCCCTGCATTGTAAGGCGGATTCTTTACCACTGGACCACCAGGGAAGTCCCATCACTTTCCTTTTGATAGGCATGTGGGTTTTATTTAGTTCAGTGTTTCTCAAAGTGTGGTCTCAAGAACAGCAGCATCGGACTTGGCTGCTGGCACAGTGGTTAAGAATCCGCCTGCCAGTGCAGGGGACATGGGTTCTATCCCTGGTCCGGGAAGATCCCACATGCTGTGGAGCAACTAACCCTGTGCACCACAACTACTGAGCCTGTGTTCTAGAGCCTGGGAGCCACAACTACTGAGCCCGCCAGCCTAGAGCCCATGCTCCACAACAAGAGAAGCCACGGCAATGAGAAAAGCCTGCGCACCGCAACGAAAAGTAGCCCCCGCTGGTGGCAACTAGAGAAAGCCCGTGCGCAGCAACAAAGAACCAAAGCAGCCAAAAATAAATTAAAAAAAGAACAGCAGCGTCAGCATCATTTTGAAACTCATTAAAAAATGCAGATTCCTGTCCCCTGCCCCTGACCTGCTGAAGCAGAAACTCTGGGGGTAAGGCACAGAAATGTGTGCTCGAACAAGCCATCCTGGTGATTCTGATGTACAACCACGTTTGAGAACCACTGATCTAGTTTAGTGTTTTTCAACCTCGGCACTATTGACATCTCGGGTAGTTTTAGTTGTGGAGGGCTGTTGTTGCATTATAGGATGTTTAAGGCATCTTTGGCCACTAGATGCCAGAAGCAACCCCCTACCATCTCCAAATCATCACAATCAAAAATGTCTTGAGACATTGCCATATGTTCCCTAGGGAGGGACGGAATTGACCCTAGTTGAAAACCACTTATCTGGTTACACACAATCATAAAATAGTGTGGCTAAGAATGTTTTTATCAAATAACTTTTGAGGTTTTCCCTTAGACTTGATCTTCCATAAAGGATATGAACAGGTTTATAATTTTAAAGAATGAGGGGTATCTTTTGGTTCTAGAAGACACTCTGGTGTTCAGCCTTGAGTTCTGGTCTTGGTGGAGGTATGGTATTTGCTCCTCTAAGTAGCTTTTATTGGTAGCTCATCCTTTCATCCTCTCTTTTAACTCTGCCCCTTAGGGCTTGGACTGTGGTCCTGAGAGCAGCAAGAAGTATGCTGAGGCTGTTGCTCGGGCTAAGCAGATTGTGTGGAATGGACCTGTGGGTGTATTTGAATGGGAAGCTTTTGCCCGAGGAACCAAAGCCCTCATGGATGAGGTGGTGAAAGCCACTTCCAGGGGCTGCATCACCATCATAGGTAAGGGGTCCTGTACAAAGCTGTCGCCAATGTGAGCTGGCAGAATTCTGATCAGAGGAAAGTAGAGGGGAAATGGTTAACTTTTCCTAGGTTCCTTGGTGCCAGGTGAATCTTGAGAGCTAAATGGGTATGTAATTCATGGAGGAACCTCTAAATGAGATGGACTTGGGGGGTAATCGGCTACCTTTTGAGCTCGAGAGCACATTGCCTTATAATTTTGGTGCCAATCTTTTTTCTTTTCTCTCCTTTCCCCTTTTTACTTGGCTTTCATTCAACAGGTGGTGGAGACACTGCTACTTGCTGTGCCAAATGGAACACAGAGGATAAAGTCAGCCATGTGAGCACCGGAGGTGGTGCCAGTTTAGAGCTCCTGGAAGGTGAGGTTCTTTAATGTTTTTTTGACTTATTTGGGGGAAGGATGGGGTTTATGCAGTGAGAGGTGAGTAGAATGGAGTGGAGACGGTAGATAGTGTTGTCATTAGCAGTCATTAGCTGGGCAGTACAAATGGAGGAGTTTCAAATAAAGCTCCTGGCTTCCATTTGAGGTGGGAAGGGCCAAATGGGAAGACTTATTCTCAAAGAGGTTATGCTCTAGTAGACCTGGGACCCAAAATGTAAAAGTTACCTAACTCCTGGCCATATACCCTAGAGAAGAGCTGATATGTTATTGGGAGGATAGAAGGGGACAGATCTGGCTTAGTGGATCCTATAGTAATGCTGACTGTGTGTGTGTGTGTGTTCTCTCAAAAACAGGTAAAGTCCTTCCTGGGGTGGAGGCTCTCAGCAGTGTTTAGTACTTTCCTGCCTTTTGGTTCCTGTGCATAGCCCCTAAGTCAACTTAGTGCTTTCTGCATCTCCACTTGGCATTAGCAAATATCTTCCCCTATGTCAAGATTCGGCTAGTGGCCAAGAGATGTAGCGCCAGGAACCCTTAAACAGTTGTACGGCATCTCAGCTCACCTTTACTGCACCCTGGCTTTGCCTACATTCTTCAAGATCCCATTTGAATTTCTTAGAGACTAAACTGTTCTGCATTCTAGAGTGCATATATTTGTATTATGCCTGTTAAAAGAAAGTGAGCTGTGTTAGCTTAGTTCTCTTTATGAAGTAGCTTATTCTGATTAGCTTTGTCATTGTTTCACCACTCAGCATGGAAACAAAATGAAATTCCAGTTGTTGGTAAGGAGGGAGATGAAGTTGGTGATCTATTAAATAAATAATAAAAATATCCATTGAAACTGGGATTTTTTTCCTGTCATATTTTGTTAGGGTGAGAACAGAATCTTGAGGAAGGGATCAGATATCTACGTCCATGTTTCTAAGTAACATGCTTAAACTGTTAACTTCTTGATTTTCTAAAAAAGATCCCTATTAATTTCATACATGGGAAGATTTAGCTCTTATAGCCTCTGTTCCATATGTACGTCCCCTTCTTCATTGTCCCAGTATAGTTTTGTCATAATTTTAGATTTGATCAGTAGAGTCTACATTGTGATTATAAATATTATTCACAGCTGAGCTATGTCATATGCCATGATTATATTTACTTATGTATCTTTTAATTTTCTTTGGAGTTAAAAATAGTTTTAAAAACTAGTTTCTTTTTTTCTGTGTATCTATCACTGATTCATTCCCAACATATTCAAACAGATGAGACAGTTGGTTCATTTTTATTAGAGATGTCCCTCCTGCAGTCCTCTGTGTTCCTGTTCCAGTTTCTACTGGCTGCCCCCTACCTTGGCTGTACAGCTGTTGCCCTGGGGTTTCCTGTTTCCAGAGGAAATCCCTGTGGGGTAACTCTTGGGGATTCCTTTAACCTCCTGTGTTGAACCTTCCCTTTCCTGGATCTGTTTTCCCCCTCTTTCTTGGTTTACTTCTCCTTTTTGTGAAACACAAGACTCCACTAGCTTCCTGAGAAATTGAGAGCGTAGGAGGCAAAATTTTTTGTATGTCTGAAGATATCTTTATTCAACTCTTATATTTGCCTGTTTGGTTATATGTAGAATTTCAGCCTACATATCAGTTTCTCAGACTTAAAGCCTTTGATTCACTGTCATTGCTGAAAATCTAATGACATCCTACACTTGATCTTAGCCAAAAGGCCAAAGCGATTTCAATGACATTCTTATTCTTTTATTGTCCTTGTAGTTTTCCCTCCTTTCTCTTTCCTGTCATTTTAATGGGAGTTTCAGGAATGAGCAGAGGTAAACGGTGCAATTTCAAAAGGCTGTGTTTAACCGGAATTTTTCTGCTGGGCATTTTACATACTAGAGTATGTATTTCACCTTTATGGATAAAGAAGTAGTTAAACTATTGGACAGGATCACAGAGCCAGTAACAGCAGGGATTCAAGTCCAGGTTTGTCTGACTCCAAAGGCTGGTGCTTTTTCAGTGTGCCTCACTCCCTGAAATGATTCTTCTAGACTAGGACTTTTTTGCTTAACTCTGGAGAGAACAGCAAAAGAAAATTTTGGTGGCTGCTTTAAACAAAACAAATTTTGAAGGCTTGAATTTTTTCTAAAAATTCATTTGTATTTAATACTGTCCCCATAGTTGTAGTTAATTTTAAAAAACACCATATTTCTGCACATCTCTAATGGCATGCTCTACCCTGGTTTGAGAAGCAGGAATTCTAGTACAATCTTTTTTGTAGGTGATGCCCAGAGATGCTACACATTGATCCAGAGAATTAATGTCATAGCCGGGCCAGAAATTTAGCATACTGATGACTTTCTTCCCCTACTGATTACCTTTCCCTCAACATTTTATTATTTCAAATGTACAGAGGAATTGAAAGAATTGTAAACACCCATAAACCTAACACTTAGACTCTACAACTGCCATTCGTCCATCCATCAACCCCTGATTGTACCTTATAAGTAATTTCTACCAGACTCTGCTTCCAGGATCTTTTCCCCATTTATTTCGGTCATTAATCCAGAAAATGAATGGGGAAACACAAATAGCCAAATATTTTGAGTACCTGCTATATGCTTAGGACATAATAGAGGCAGTATAAGATGACAGCACTTATCTCCTAAAGGAATTTACAACCTAGTCAAGGAAGAAAGTATATAACAAACAACTTATGCGTATATAAACTAGAATTGTACAAGTATGTGCTTCCTGATTTAATACAGAGTTATGAATTATTGATAAAACACTGCTAAGGTTTAGGCTTAAGTGTAGCAAATTCACTTTTAACCCCCAGACAACATATGTATGCCTGTATATAGAAAAAAAACTATAATCATATCATAAATGAGTTCAATCTCTTTAGTTCAGTGTTTCCTGCTTCCTTTCTTTTCCTTTTTATGTCCAAAACTTCCCTCTAGTACATGATACAAAAGTCAAAAAGGGGTACAATGAGAAGACTCCTTCCTACCTTAGTCCCCTAGCTATCAGTTTCCCTTCTTAGAAGCAATCAATCACTGTAAGACTGGTTTCCTTCAATCTCGAGCTACTTAATGCATATAAAAAGGGTATGCGTGTGCACGCGTGTGTTGGTGTATGGTGGCATAATTATACACGCTGCTTTGTACCTGTCGTTCTGATGGTTTTTTTCCTTACCTCCTGAGTACTTCTCTTCACTCTGGACCCCTTAGGCCACGTCTTCCATTCTCCCTGCATAGTGGCTGTATTCCTATATTCTTACTCAGATCAAAGACACTTGTTTCCTACTTGTAGAAGGAAGAACTTGGGACGACAGTGTCCTCACCTCATTTACTATCAGTACATCTTTTAAAAAATTCCACTTGGAAGCCGGAGGACAAGAGCTGCCTTAAGTCATTCTTTTTTTAAAAAAATTAATTAATTTTTGGCTGCGTTGGATCTTCGTTGCTGCGTGTGGGCTTTCTCTAGTTGCAGTGAGCAGGGGCTACTCCTCATTGCAGTGCATGGGCTTCTCACTGGAGTGGCTTCTCTTGTTGTGGAGCACAGGCTCTAGGTGCATGGGCTTCAGTAGTTGTGGCATGTGGGCCCTAGAGCACGTGGGCTCAGTAGTTGTGGTGCGCGGGCTCAGTAGTTGTGGCTCGCGGGCTGTAGAACACAGGCTCAGCAGTTGTGGCACATGGGCTTAGTTGCTCTGCGGCATGTGGGATCTTCCTGCACCAGGGCTCGAACCCGTGTCCTCTGCATTGGCAGGCAGATTCTTAGCCACTGTGCCACCAGGGAAGTCCCTAAAGTCATTCTTGATGCTAGAATGGGTGGATGTAATTAGGAAAGGGAGATCTGCAAGATAAAGCAGTCTTCATCTGAAAGGGCAAACCACCCACTGGCTGGCTAAGAGAATGAACACTCAGATTGCAACCTCAATTATATGTATAAATTCTCACTAAAGAAAGACAGAGCATGTTATGTTATTAACAGATTTAAACCCATATCCTTTCATATTTATTTTGCTTCATTATGATGAGTCACATGATGATTCCAAATAAAAGCAAGCAATTCCCTGATTTATAATCATCCATTAAGCAAATCTTGATTGCTTTTTGGACCTCAGAATTACTGGGCCTTGTTCATCCTCTTTGAATCCCTTAAATCAAAAGTGAGAAATACAGTAAGTTCAATTTTTTATTAATAATCTTGGAACAAATACGTTAACAATTCCTTAGAGTTATACAGCATTTTTACAATTTTGAAAGAACTTTCACATATACCAATTAAACCCTCACAACATCCCTGTGAGGTAGGCAGGGTTGGTGTTATTCCTATTACTAGTGAGGAGAACAAGGCTCATGGGTGAAGTAAGGTCACACAGTTGGTTAGCGATGGAGCCAGGACTAGAACCTAGGCCTTTTGACATGCCTCCCTGAGAACATTCAAGTAATGGCATCCTATGCTATATAATGAACATTTCTCTCCTATGATGATCAGATCTATTTTTATAAGTCTGGTATCACCTTTTCCTAATATCCAAAAACACTGAATCACAGTTTTGATGAGATATTTCGTCCCTGTTACTGAACTATTTCTCTTTGATGTATCAAGCACCATCCTAAGATAAAACTTACTTGTGTTTTCAGTTTTGAGGATCCTTGGCTATAAGTTCTAAATTATGATATAAAAATTTATTGTAGAAATTCTGCAGAAGTATTCCTATGTTGAATATGTCAAACTTACTTAAACAAAAACAACACAAGCCTGTTTATATTTTTGAAAGCTTTGCAGTCTTTCTCAATAAGATGTTTAGATGTGTATAAATGGAAAATAGGGAAAGGTGTTTAGCAACATTACTGGGAAGCCTATGCAGAGTGCACCTAAACGCAAGTCACATCACACTAATTTGTTTGTGTTGGCCTTCTAGAGGAAGGAAAACCATTAGAAAACTTTCAGGTTTGATCCCATCTTATGTGTGACATCCTCAGCAATAAGCTGGAAAAATCTGAATTATACCAATAGGGGGGTTCAAGCAGTAGTGATCAAAGCATATATATGTATGGTAAAAAGGAAGAAAACACTTGCTCTTCAGTGGTTTTGCCTAGGTCCAGTGTAAGTATACTTATCAAGGCAGATTTTAAGCTATAGCATCTTTTGTGTTAAATTTCAAATTGTGAAATACGGTGGAGTTATCAACTTGGAATATAAGACTGAAACTGAATGTAACTGACCTCAAACTACCTGTCAAAAGCAGAGTAATGCTCAATGGGCATAAAAGGCAAGGGATAAAACCCAACTGCTCTGGTATGGAGAGAAAAACAGCAAATGCAAACCTTCTGGTTAAACTGAACCATAGACCATCAGGCATGTAAAGCAGGTTTTAAAAATATGAAAATGACACTGAGCTGTATTATCAGGAATTATATTCCTAAAGTTCCAGTTTTGGCCTTTTAAATTTAAGAGCAATAGGGAGAAACCTAAGCCTGTGGGGAGGAGGTGGTGCAGAAAATGAATGGGATCTAGAAATGGGGCTGAGGAGGTGGGAGGTTAGGGAACATCAAGAAACAGCTTAAATATATTCAGAATGGATTTAGAATCCCTCTAAATCCAACCTCTCCAAAAATATTTGCTAAATTGAGAGATCTGGTCAAAAAAGTTGGTGACAATAAAAGTGACTATTTTATCTTACAAAAGAAGTATTTAAATATAGATTAGAAATTAGGCTGTTAAAGATTAGTCCACTGATCAGGCTGTAGAAAGTGAAACTTAAGTGTTGCTGTCAGATACATTGCAGAAAACTGCTTCCAAAAATAGAATTACCGTAGCAGGACTCAACATTAATGAAACCATTAAAAAACAAGCACTTAACTTTTTATACTTGAAGCCTAATGAAAAAACATTGGTACCCTTAAGAAATAAATATAACACTTTAAGGTGAAAGATATTGCAGCTACATTTAAGTTTTCGATCAAGAATGTTCTAGTTTGGTATACTGGGCTCAAAACCAACTACACGTTTGAAATGCATAGAGACTACACTATATTCCTTACATAGTATCATTGTCATCATCTTCATGTTTTCTCTTCAGTGGGTTTGATTCATTGGCCGTGTTCTGTGATGAAACCATGTTGGTGGTAATAAGAATATTTTTGGGCCCAATCATTGAAGGATTAAGCAGAACATTTTGAACTGCAGTTGTTGCAGGAACTGTAAACAGAGGAGAAAACACCCCCAAACTAAGAACTACACAGAATCAGAAACATATGGTAAAAAGTATTCAACAAAGCTGAAATGTAATTCTAATAATAATTTCTTTTTTTAAGGTTTTTAAAATAACATTTATTTCTTAAAAGTTAACGTGCATAATAGGAAACCAAAAAACACAAGAAGCAAAAAACAAAGTCATCCATAATCACAAGCAGTTTACCGATTGATGTGTCCTTTAGGTCTCATTTGTGTATCTACATAACTAAGCATCCATTTTTATGTAATTAAGATCATACAGTTATGTATATGCTTTTTCACACATCATGAATATTTACCATTTCAAAGTCCCAAAACTATGAGTATTTTGACAGCCAAGAATACACTATACCAACTCAATCTGGAAGGAAAAAACATAATCCTGCCTTTTTTGGTGACAAAAATTTCATAAATCACAAAAATGGCAACAGGCCTCTAGATAAAGAGTTATGATTAAAATACTACATTCCCTTAATGTTCAATTAAAATTGAGACATAAAGCAAGAATACACAAAGTATAATGCTTCTAAGAGTAAAAAGTATTCAACAAAGCTGAATGTAATTTTAATAACAATTTCAATAGCATGAAGTAAAACTATATCATAGTAGAAATAGATAATTATACTGCATTAAGAGTTAAATTACATTTTTTAATGCTTTAAAGTACTTAAATTAGTATCTAGTGTAAGGTTAAAGAAGTTCTGTTAGTTTTTTGTTTTTAATTTACTTAAAATTTCAATTAGTTCTCAGTCATGGGAAGCAGTGCACTGGATTCATCATGGAACATACTAGAGGCACATGTTCAAGGTCAGGAATCATGCTTCCTTACAGACCAATATTATGGTGTACGGTTAGGTTTCAGAAGATGTGAAATCTAAACATATTCATGAATAAACTATGTTATAACAGAATTCTACTTATATTATTCTAACTTTCTACTATACTTCCGTGAAATGAATAAAAGTACAGTTTTCATTTGATATATACTAAGTTGTATTATTTTCTTGAGCTTTAACCCTAAGTGATTTTGCCTGAGATTTGTAGACCATAACTTATTTTAGTTCACAGGGTTCTTTGAGACTCTGATGATCATGTTGAAATCTCTCCCTTCCCCCCAAAATGTTACATATATGTAAAATTTCATACAATTTTAGTGGGTTTATAGACCCCCTCTGAAGAACCCAGATTTGCAGCATTACGGCCGCCTTCCTGTTACGATATTAAAACAATTTAATTATTACTATAGGAATACAAACTTCTGTTATCACAAATCATTCACGAATTTTAAAATTCAGAAAAATATTTTAAAAGAACCACTTTCAATCCCCCATGCCCTCCCTGCCCATCATGTTACCTGGTTTGACAGGTGTGGACTGAGAAGGTGGAATCTGCACCGTAAATCTTTGGCTTGTCACTGACACTGGAGGTGCAACTTTATTTGGGACAGACACTGTTTGCGGGGTTGCTGTAGTTGTAATTAACAGACCATGTTAGTTAGGTGACTTATTATACAGGTTCAATTTCTGCTCTCCTTTAGCTTACCAGAAACTACCTTCAAAGCACAGGGAATTAATGAAAGATCTGATTGAGTTTGAATCCAGGCTTTATCACCTACTAGCTGAGTGACCTTGGGCAAGTTATTTAATCTTTTTGTGCTTTTCTCATCTATCAAATGGGGATAACAATACTGTTTCATAGGATTCTTGTGAGAATTAAAATAATCCATGTAAAACTCTTCACACAGTATCTGGCACTGAATTTTAGCTAC
Organism: Balaenoptera acutorostrata; assembly: GCF_949987535.1. Taxonomy (NCBI): domain Eukaryota; kingdom Metazoa; phylum Chordata; class Mammalia; order Artiodactyla; family Balaenopteridae; genus Balaenoptera; species Balaenoptera acutorostrata. The sequence continues at coordinate 66,849,068 of NC_080085.1, forward strand.
ATGAAGTCATGAAGTTGAACATTTAAATAAACAGAATTAAAGGCCCAAGTTTTCTATTAATTACCTTATGTGGCACTTTTTTATTTATTTATTTATTTATTTATGGCTGTGTTGTGTCTTCGTTTCTGCTTGTGGGCTTTCTCTAGTTGTGGCAAGCGGGGGCCACTCTTCATCGCAGTGCACGCGCCGTGCCTCTCACTATCGCGGCCCCTCTCGCTGCAGAGCACAGGCCCAGACGCGCAGGCTCAGTAATTGTGGCTCACGGGCCCAGTTGCTCCGCGGCATGTGGGATCTTCCCAGACCAGGGCTCGAACCCGTGTCCCCTGCATTGGCAGGCAGATTCTCAACCACTGCGCCACCAGGGAAGCCCTATGTGGCACTTTTAATCTCTATGTCACTTGCTGGGAATTAGGAGGTATCTACTATGCCCATGAAGCTAAATCAACATGCATCTAACAAAAGCCTAACATATCTCCATCTTTAGGTAAGTTTTCCATGTATTAAGGAGTGGTCCAAAGAATTTGGTGAAGCTTAATGAAGCAATATAAGTATTTTATTTTGTCAAGAAAATTCACAGTAGGGGGATGTTTTCTTGTCCATTATCATAAGGAAATTGTTAACATTTATGTAAGTATGGAGTTTAGGTTTTAAAATTGAACAGAGTATATGCTTAGGTCTTATGCTTTATAAAACTCATTTAAATTTTTTTTAAAGTTTAAAACTTGCATCTTTAATAGTAGTTTTTAGCAGCTCCCTCACTGTAGACTTAAAAATCTCTAAAACATGTACAATAAATGTCTAACTAGGAATAAAAATCACAACTGATACCTAAAAGTGGTTAACTTGCCAACACATGTAACTGATTAACACAGCCTAGAGTTTTTAAAAAGTTGGTATTCACTTAAGAGATATGAACCCACAGATAAACAGTATATGATCAAAAAGTTACACAAATTATATATGCAAACTCCTGTCTACAAAGGTCACATGCATATAATTAGAAGTGTATAATTAATACTATACCAGTCTGGTTTTAAAATGCTGAAATGTGAATTCACACCCTGAAAATATGAAGAGATTGTCTACACATCTCAAAAATCAAATGCTGCTTACACTAGAGCTATATGACATCTATAGTACTCAAGTTATAAGAGCTAAGAAATCAATACTGGTCAAAGAGAAGGGGATTTTTTTTTCTGAAAAGACTTTGACTATGAAAGAAATCCAGCAGGAACGTAGGACAAAAAAATCAGGAAATCTAAATCCATTATTTATGTGCTCCTTATTATCTAAGCAACAATGACATTATGGTTTCTAAATGCCATTCTCCACTAAGAGGAACCAGGGCTCTTTGGAGAAATGGCTGATTCTAGGACTGGGGTAAGGAAAATGTAAGATGAGCTTGGAACATCTTGTGCCAGGAAGCAAGAAGTGCTCAAAGAATGATGGAGACCTGTCACAAAGGACACAGGAAACAGTTTGAAGGGGTGCTCACTGACCAATACAGGATAATCAGTACTACTTTTGAAAAGGTTACATCAAAAATGATTTTCTTTGATAGTCTTAAGCTTTTTGTATACTTTAAACTTATTTCTTTTGATTGCATCTCTTGCCAATTTACTCAGAAATTTAATTTCTGATAATAAGTAGGCTACTGCTGTGAGTGAGTTTGGCAACTTTATTTGTATAAAATCTAGAAAGAACACTGCTTAAACTTCTGTTTTTGCTACCATAGTTAATACCGGCAACAGTGTTGGGTAATGCCCAATTCTATACTCATTTGGGATCAGATATTCCTTGTCGCTTTCTCATTTTGAAATCTGATAAAATATGTTTATAGCTTTACTAGAGGACGAGTAAATGTATTAATGGCAACACATATCGGAATTTCTGACTCACCTTTTTACTTGGATTACAGTTCAAAATCAAGTGCTGAGGCACTTCTTTACCAGCCAGAAAAGCCATTTCCCTCTCCCACTTACCTATAGTAGGAGTGGTAGGTCTGCTACTAACAGCACCAACACTTAACCGTGGAACTAGTCTTCCTTGGTTAGGTCCCTAGGGGATTTAAAAAACAAATTAGTTTTAATGTTGTTCAGACTTGACACCTAAACTTAACCAGGAAATGAAATTAGGATTGCTGATGTGAATTATTAATAGATAATTGATGGCAAGAATGTCCTGTTTCTGTTCAGTGTTCTAATGCAACATTTAAACTAGGGTTTTCACAAATATCTATATATACACACACACATATAATACAAACAATACCTATCTATGTAAACATGGATAAGAATATATATATAAAATATATAATTCTATATAGTTTTAAAGTTTGAGGTAGAGTGTTATTTGGGGATAACAGCTAACTTCCTTATGATTTTTTAATCTTAACTAGTCAATATCTTAACCCACTAAGAAACTTCCTTATAGTGGAATTTCAGAGGTACAGAGGTAGCCCAATGCGGGGAGAACTTTCTCAGTGGTGGGAGAGCCTTAGGTCATATTTCAGAAAGCAAGTCCAATGTCTGATGGTATATCATTTACTCTGTTATGGTATAGTGTAAAGATTGGTAATTATGAGACCTGGGAATCAGTCTTAACTTTGCTACTAACTTCATAGATGAGTTCGGGCTCACTTTCCTGATGAGTTAGATGAACAATAAAGTTCCTTTTAGCCCTAAAAATCTTGGATCATATATTCTATATTTTAACATAGCAGCTAATTACAGACATAGTATTTTCAAGGAACTAAATTTAAAAAAATCCTAGTAAATTATCTTAGCCTTTAATTTACTGCACTATTTACCCCTAACACATCTTACCCTTTTTAAAAGCTAAGATGACTAAAAATTCTTACCTTTTTAATTAAGGACTTTAGCCTATAGTTTGGAGCAGTTAAGCAGTATCTGTCAGGTGGCAGTCTGGGTCCTGCATATGGCTTAATCAGTGGTAAAGGGGTTTGATTTTTCTGTCTTGCAATATCCAGTAAAAACTAAAAAAAAAAATCCTTATTAGGACTACAATTAAAAATTATAAGTAAAATGAACTTCAAATAAAATTTTGCTCACATCTCTCGGGGGAGGAGAGGTAAAAGATTGGTCAGCCCGACACTGGATTGCCAGTCTCACATCATCTGCATCAACATTAGGTTTCTTAGCATGGCTTGAATAAATTTTTGCATCATCCAGAATTGAAGTCACATATCCTTTAAGAACAAAACATTATTTTAAACATATGAAAATAGCTTAATATTTATGGCCAGTTTTCTTAAAAAGTTTCACTAATTTCCAGAAAGTTTATGAATTTTGGTTCTAATATCTAATTGTCCTATCTATATGATCAATTTTAAACAGATATCACAATATACTGTTCCCTAGCCTGAGCTCCTTTTTACTGCTTTCTGAATTCTATAACACTGTTTTTTTTCTTCACATATTTTTAAGACTTTATTTTTGTAGAGTAGTTTTAGATTCACAGCAAAATTGAGGGGAATATACAGAGAGTTCCTATATACTCCCTGACGCCATACATGCATAGCATCATCTATTATCAATGTTCCCTGCAAAGTGGTGCGTTTGTTACAACTGATAGTCCTACACGGACCCGTCATAATCCCCGATAGTCCGTAGTTTATATTATGGTTCACTCTTGGAACTCTACATTTTGTGGGTTTGGACAAGTGTATAATGACATGTTATGACATTAACTGTTAAAGTATTTTGGTTGAAAATGTTCTTACAATGAACGATTTTTAAAATTCACAAGTTAGGCAATTTTGGTGTTTTGTTAACTTACGGAAAGCAAATTCCAACATTTGATTTATAACCCTTGGTTCGTACTCCGTAATTCCCATATCCTTCAGGATCTGTGCCATCACCTGTGGGTTCAAATAAAAACGCCAGATGCATAATCTAGGTATAGAAATCAAGACTGGACCGAAGGTAGTAATTATATTTATGATACAAGGTTCCCCCTTCTCTGGGTTCCAAACTTGTACTCATCCTTTTCCTCCCAAGCGTGTGTCAGGTTCACACCAAATCTCGTCTTGATCTCTTTGCTGAAAACTTTTTTTTTGGCGGGGGTGGGGGTGGGGGCGGGGGCAAAGAGAAGAAAAAAGGCCCGGGTTGGCTTTCCCAGTCGAGGTAGGGGTGGTTACAGCTGGTTGTCATTTTCAGATGTGGCGACCGGGGTAGCTTTGCATCAGAACACTGGAGGCGCGAGCCAGGATTCGCAGACGGGGCGGGACGACTAGGCGGCCCGGGCCCGAGGCCCAGGAGACAAAGCCGGGCGGCCGGCCTGCGCATCCGGCGGGCCGCCAGCCTCCCTCCGGCTGGGCCGCCGGGGTGGCGGGAGAGAGCCCCGGGGTCCAGGGCACTCGAATCTCCAGCTCCTGGCGGCCCTGGCATGGCTGAAGTCGACCCGCGAGCCCATCATCAGGTCCTCCCCCCGGGCCCGCCTCTCGGGTCCCCGGCTGCGGTCGCGCCCAGCCTCGCACCCCGCCTCGCATCCTTCGCACTCACCAACGCATCTCTCGGAGCGTTCTTGGGAGGCGCCATCTTGCCCGACTCCATGTTATCCTACTGCTCGTCATCCGGGGAGAGAGGGCTGCTCGCGGATTCCTCGCTCAGGCTCCACCCCTGCGGGCGCGGAGGGCGGGGTTACCGCGCCGGTCCTTTTGCTCCTCTGGCTGCTGCTTCCCAGCCGCCCGCCCGCCCGCCCGCCCCGCGGAGGCAGAGGGAGGCCGGGCTAGCGGGGAGCCCACTGCGCCGAAGCCTTCCCCGAAGAGCCCTCGGCCAACGCTTGGAAGACCGATAAGTTCGCCTTCCCAGAGCTGTTCCCCGGAAAAGTACACGAAAAGGGCCACCCTTGTCTTTTCTGGGGCCCCTCCTCACGTCCCCTGCAGCCACCCTGGCCCCTTCCCTCTCCCTGAATGTCTGCAGAGTCCCTGCCTCCACCTGCCTTTGTGGTAGTGCTGCCTGGTCAAATGCAGAAAGCCCAGTTAAATTTGAATGTCAGATCAATGATCACGTTTTTAGCATAAGTTTATCCCAAATATTACACGGGCTATACTTACACTACGAAATGATTTATTGTTGATCTGACATTCAAATTTAACTGGGTGCTCTCTATTTTTATTTGCTAAATCTGGCAACTCTACCCTATGGTCTGCTCTCCACCCAGCAGGCATTTGGTCAGCTCTCCTCACACTCAAAGCCGTGTCATAATTGCTCATTTCATACTGATGCAAAGCTAAAGCCTTTGACCGCCTGCAAGATTCGCCGCTGGAGCCCCAAATGCCTTCTTCCCACTTTCCACAGAACAGCCTGAGTGTCTTTCAAAAAACATGCATCAGTTAACTGCCTCTGGCTTTAAGTGTCCCAAAGAGAACTCTTTCTTCTTCCTCCACATCCACCAACGCCCTCCATTTCTGAGAAATGCACTCTGACCCACCCAGGCGGGAAGAGCCGTCAGCCATGTTATGCTCTTTCCCGTACAAGCCACACTTCAGTCTAGCAGCCAAGTCCTGTCAGGGCGACCTCCGAAAGTCACAAAACCTCTGTCCGTGGCTCCGCATCTCCATCCAGTGCTACCATGCTAATGGTCCAAACTAACAGCCCTAATTACCAAGGCTACAGCAAGAGGACCCCGAAATTGTGCTCCCCCACATTTTTACACAACCGGAGAGATCTCTTAGTCATAAACCAAATACTTGCATTCCTTTCCTTAAAACCCTCTAATGGCTTCCCTCACACACACACACAAATTCAAACTGATTTCTGGGGCTTGGGGGGCCCTTCAGTTTTGGCCACCGTCTTACCTCATCGGGCTTGTCTGAATCTGTCCACCACACAGCCATCTTGAACTCTGAGCAGGTCTCCCCACGACCCATGTGTTCTTAACACTGTGGTTCCGGGAGGAACACTGATCCTCACGCTACGCAAGCGCCTTTCCCAGCTCAGTGCGGGGAACCTCTATGTAAGACTAATAATGATTTTCGAATAGGTAGCATATACGCAGGGTACGAACATTTTAAAATATATTTAAAAACTAAGAAAAAGCCTTTCTGGCTTGTTCCAGCCACTCATTTCTCTTTCGCAGAAGGCATCACTGTTTACCAGTTTCTTGTCTATTTAATTTGCAAATATTACCTTCTTTATATCTTTTTCCCCTACCCAAATGGTACTGTACCGTTGGGGTGACCAACCTTTAGAGAGCCAACCCGGGACACAGCTGTACTAGATGAAAAGACCCATAAGATGTAATAAATAGTTGTACACATGTGTTATTGCTGTAATATAAAAATATGAAAATAGATGTTCATTTAAAATTGTGTTTTTCTGCAGTATTTACTTTTCTGTTACATACATGCTATTTAAATAAAACAATAGGACTACTTAACAGTGGCAATTAGTAGTAATTAATAGGACTAATTAATTTTAACCATATTTTTCATATTTCTGTCCTGTCACAGCAATTTATTTCAACTCTTGGTTGTTTAAATTTTTTAGGTCATATTATTGTATATTTTTAATATGCATAAATGTAAGACTAAAAAAGAAGAATGTAAACACAATAAAGCAAGTTAAACAGCTATTATCTATTGCCTATATTTAATAAAAAATTACAATGAAATGTTCCTTTTGGCACCAGAGTACAGTAGGGTATTTTTACTCTTTGTTTCTTTTCTAATAATACTTCTCTGAACTGCCTGCAGACTGTAGAACATCCTTCTTTTATGTAGTGGTAAAACTGAATAAGATCAAACATAATATTCATTTTGATATCCATCTCTGCTCTTATCAAGCCTACATTAGACTGATTCCTGGTGTCAGTCCAGTGTGATGACATCAAGCTAAATATCCTTTCAAAAAAAGTGTTTGAGTATGGAATACTCCTAAATATTACTTACTAGAAATAGCAGGTTTTTAGACTTGTAGAAATTAGTTCTCAGTTCTCCAAAAAATGCCCATCCAGTTAGTACTAGAGGCTTGTCTTGGTAAACCAGCTATTTGCCAGTCAATTAGGCCCTTTGCATCTACACATTCATCATATAGTCTGTCCATGTCTAAAATATCCATCCTTTTTGAACATTCTGAAGCATGTTAGATGTCATCATGAATTAAACCTTTCTTTCTCAGGGAAAAAAGGTTTTCAAGCACAAAGGTAATTTGAACTCATGAAATTGAAGTTGGATTCCAAATAAGTTAAAATTTTAGTAAAGAAATGAGAGAGTCCTGTTTAACTCAGGTGCCTTTCTGGTAACATTTCTTTTTCTATTTTCTTTTTTTTTTTGATGGAGACTTTAGGGTTTTCAATATATAGTATCATGTCATCTGCAAATAGTGACAGTTTTACTTCTTCCCTTCTAATTTGGATGCATTTTATTTCTTTTGCTTGTCTGTTACTGTGGTTAGGACTTCCATAACTATGTTAAATAGAAATGGCGAGAGGGGGCGTCCTTGTCTTGTTCCTGATTTTAGAGGAAAGGCTTTCAATTTTTCACCATTTAGTATGATGTAAGCTGTGGGTGTGTCATAAATGGCCTTTATTATGTTGAGATATGTTCCCTCTACACCAACTTTGTTGAGAGTTTTTTTTATCATGAATGGATGTTGAATTTTGTCAAATGCTTTTTCTGCATCTGTTTAGATGATTATGTGATTTTTATCCTTCATTTTGTTAATGTGGTGTATCACATTGATTGATTTGAGGATATTGCACCATCCTTGCGTCCCTGGAATAAATCCCACTTGATCATGGTGTATGATTCTTTTAATATATTGTGGAATTTGTTTTGCTACTATGCTGTTCAGAATTTTTGCATCTATGTTCATCAGGGATACTGACCTGTAATTTTCTTTTTATGTAATGTCATTGTCTGGTTTTGGTATCAGAGTAACGGTAGCCTAGTAGAATAAACTTGGAAGTGGTCCCTCCTCTTCAATTTCTGGAATAGTTTGAGAAGAATAGGTATTAACTCTTCTTTATATATTTGGTAGAATTCCCATGAAGCTGTCTGGTCCTGGACTTTTGCTTGTAGGGAGTTTTTTGATTACTGATTCATTTTCAATACTAGTAATTAATCTGTTCAGATTATCCATTTCTTCTTTACTCAGTCTTGGAAGATTGTATGTTTCTAGATAGTTATCCATTTCTTTAGATTGTCCAATTTGTTGGCGTAAAACTATTTATAGTATTTGCAAATGATTGTATTTCTGTGATACTGGTTGTACTTTCTCCTCTTAATTTTTTTTTTATTGTATACTTGGTTCCTCTCTTTTTTAAAATAATGAGCCTGGCTAATGGCTTATCAATTTTGTTTATCTTTTTAAAAAAACAAGCTCTTGGTTTCATTGATCTTTTCTATTTTTTGGTCTCTGTTTTATTCATCTCCTCTCTGATCTTTATAATTTCCTTCCTTCTGCTGACTGTGGGCTCTGTTCTTTTTCTAATTCCTTTAGATGGTAAGTTAGGTTGTTTATTTGAGATTTGTCTTATTTATTGAGGTAGGACTGCATTGCTATAAACTTCCTCTTAGAACTGCTTTGCTGCATCCCATAGATTTTGGAAGGTTGTGTTTTTATTTCCATTGGTCTCAAGGTATTTTCTGATTTTCTCATTATTTCTTCAGAGACCAATAGTTTTTTTAGTAGCATGTAGTTTACTCTTCACATGTTTGTTTTTCCCACTTTTTCTCCTGTAATTGATTTGTAGTTTCATACCACTGTAGTTGGAAAAGATGCTTGATATAATTTCTGTCCTCTTAAATTTGCCGAGAATTGTTTTATAGCCTAGCATATGATCTATCCTGC
>NC_080085.1:66858083-66969173 GCF_949987535.1 Balaenoptera acutorostrata
CCATATATTGTTTTTTTGTTAAACATCTCTATTGGAGTATAATTGGTTTACAATGGTGTGCTAGTTTCTGCTTTGTAAAAAAGTGAATCAGCTATACGTATACATATATACCCATATCCCTCCCTCTTGCAACTCCCTCCCACACTCCCAATCCCACCTCTCTAGGTGGTCACAAAGCACCGAGCTGATCTCCCTGTGCTATGTAGCTGCTTCCCATTAGCTATCTATTTTACATTTGGTAGTGTATATATGTCCATGCCACTCTCTCACTTTGTCCCAGCTTACCCTTCCCCCTCCCCATATCCTCAAGTCCATTCTCTAGTAGGTCTGTGTCTTTATTCCCGTCTTACCCCTAGGTTCTTCATGACCTTTTTATTTTTATTTTTTTTCTTAGATTCCATATATATGTGTTAGCATACGTTATTTGTTTTTCTCTTTCTGACTTACTTCACTCTGTATGACAGACTCTAGGTCCATCCACCTCACTACAAATACCTCCATTTCATTTCTTTTTATGGCTGAGTAATATTCCATGGTATATATGTGCCACATCTTCTTTATCCATTCATCTGTCGATGGACATTTAGGTTGCTTCCATGTCCTGGCTATTGTAAATAGTGCTGCAATGAACATTGTGGTACATGACTCTTTTTGAATTATGGTTTTCTCAGGGTATATGCCCAGTAGTGGGATTGCTGGTCGTATGGTAGTTCTATTTTTAGTTTTTTTAAGGAACCTCCATACTGTTCTCCATAGTGGCTGTATCAATTTACATTCCCACCAACAGTGCAAGAGGGTTCCATTTTCTCCATACCCTCTCCAGCATTTATTGCTTGTAGATTTTTTGATGATGTCCATTCTGAGTGGTGTGAGATGATATCTCATTGTAGTTTAGTATTTATTATTTAATAATGTATTGTTTAGCCTCCATATGTTTGTATTTTTTGCAGATTTTTTCCTGTAATTGATATCTAGTCTCATAGCATTGTGGTTGGAAAAGATACTTGATATGATTTCAATTTTCTTAAATTTACCAAGGCTTGATTTGTGACCCAAGATATGATCTATCCTGGAGAATGTTCCATGAGCACTTAAGAAGACATGCATTCTGTTGTTTTTAGATGGAATATCCTATAAATATAAATTAAGTCCACGTTGTTTAATGTATAATTTAAAGCTTGTGCTTCCTTATTTATTTTCATTTTGGATGATCTGTCCATTGGTGAAAGTGGGCTGTTAAAATCCCCTACTATGATTGTGTTTCTGTTGACTTCCCATTTTATGGCTGTTAGTATTTGCCTTATGTATTGAGGTGCTCCTATGTTGGGTGCATAAATATTTACAATAGTTATATCTTCTTCTTGGTTTGATGCCTTGATCATTATGTAGTGTCCTTCTTTGTGTCTTGTAATAGTCTTTATTTTAAAGTCTATTTTCTCTTATATGAGAATTGCTACTCCAGGTTTCTTTTGATTTTCATTTGCATGGAATACCTTTTTCCATCCCCTCACTTTCAGTCTGTATGTGTCCCTAGATCTGAAGTGGGTCTCTTGTAGACAGCATATATATGGGTCTTGTTTTTGTATCCATTCAGCCAGTCTACGTCTTTTGTGGGAGCATTTAATACATTTATGTTTAAGGTAATTTTCAATATGTATGTTCCTAGTACCATTTTCTTAATTGTTTGGGGTTTGTTATTGTATGTCTTTTCTTTCTCTTGTGTTTCCTGCCTAGAGAAGTTCCTCTAGCATTTGTTGTTAAGCTGGCTTGGTGGTGCTGAATTCTCTTAGCTTTTGCTTGTCTCTAAAGATTTTAATTTCTCCGTCGAATCTGAATGAGATCCTTGCTGGGCAGAGTAATCTTGGTTTTAGGTTTTTCCCTTTCATCACTTTAACGATGTCTTGCCACTCCCTTCTAGCTTGCAGAGTTTCTGCTGAAAGGTCAGCTGTTAACCTTATGGGGATTACCTTGTATGTAATTTGTTGTTTTACCCTTGTTGCTTTTTTTTTTTAATGTTTTCTTTTTATTTATTTATTTATTTTATTTATTTATTTTTGGCTGCACTGGGTCTTTGTTGCTGTGCACAGGCTTTCTCTAGTTGCGGAGAGCCAGGGGTACTCTTCGTCGCGGTGTGCAGGCTTCTCATTGCGGTGGCTTCGCTTGTTGCAGAGCACGGGATTTAGGTGTGCAGGCTTCAGTAATTGTGGCACATGGGCTCAGCAATTGTGGCTTGCAGGCTCCAGAGCACGGGCTCAGTAGCTGTGGCACATGGGCCTAGTTGCTCTGCGGCATGTGGGATCCTCCCAGCCCAGGGCTCGAACCCGTGTCCCCTGCATTGGCAGGTGGACTCTTAACCACTGCACCACCAGGGAAGCCCCACCCTTGTTGCTTTTAATATTTTTTCTTTGTATTTAATTTTTCATAGTTTGATTAATATGTGTCTTGGTGTGTTTCTCCTTGAATTTATCTTGTATGGGACTCTCTGCACTTCCTAGACTCGAGTGACTATTTCCTTTCCCATATTAGGGAAGTTTTCAACTATAATCTCTTCAAATATTTTCTCAGTTCCTTTCTTTTTCTCTTCTTCTTCTGGGACCCATATAATTCGAATGTTGGTGCATTTAGTGTTGTCCCAGATGTCTCTAAGACTGTCCTCAATTATTTTCTTTCTTTTTTCTTTATTCTGCTCTGTAGTCATTATTTCCATGATTTTATCTTCCAGGTCACTTATCCATTCTTCTGCCTCAGTGATTCTGCTATTGATTCCTTCTAGAGAATTTTTAATTCCATTTATTGTGTTGTTCATCATTGTTTGTTTGCTCTTTACTTCTTCTAGGTCCTTGTTAGTTGCTTCTGGTATTTTCTACATTCTATTTCCAAGATTATGGATCACCTTTACTATCATTACTCTGAATCCTTTTCAGGTAGAGTGCCTATTTCCTCTTCATTTGTTTGTTCTGTTGGGTGTTTACCTTGCTCCTTCATCTGCTGTGTTTTTCTCTGTCTTCTCATTTTGCTTAACTTACTCTGTCTGTGGTCTCCTTTTCACAGGCTGCCGCTTCATATTTCCCTTTGATTTTTGTGTCTGCCTCCAGTGACTAAGGTTGATTCAGTGGGTTGTGTAGGCTTCCTAGTGGAGGGAACTTGTGCTTGTGTTCAGGTGGATGAGGCTGGATCTTGTCTTTCTGGTGGGCAATACCACGTCTGGTGGTGTGTTTTGGAGTGTCTGTGACCTTATTATGATTTTAGGCAGCCTCTCTGCCAATGGGTGTTGTTCTCTTCCTGTTTTGCTACTTGTTTGACATAGGGTGTCCAGCAGTCTAACTTGCTGGTCGTTGAGTGGAGCTACGTCTTAGTGTTGAGATGGAGATCTCTGGGAGAGCTTTTGCTGTTTGATATTAAGTGGAGCTGGGAGGTCTCTGGTGCACCAATGTCCTGATCTCAGCCCTCCCACCTCAGAGGCACAGACCTGACACCTGGCCAGAGCACCATGACCCTGTCAGCCACATGGTTCAGAAGAAAACTGAGAAAAAAAGAAAAAATAAATAAATAAAATAAAAGTTATTAAAATAAAAAATAAAATACATTATTAAAAATAAAAAAGATAAAAAGTAATAAAAAAGAAAGAAAGAAGAGAGCAACCAAACCAAAAAACAAATCCACTTATGATAACAAGCACTAAAAGCTCTATTAAAAGGAAACAAAAAACACAGACCTACTTAAGCATAGGACAAATGGTAAAACAAAGCTGTATAGACAAAATCACACAAAGAAGCATACACATACACACTCACAAAAAGAGAAGAAGGAAAAAAATATATCTATATATATATAAAAAAAAGTAACAGAGCAACCAAATCAATAAACAAATCTACCGAGGATAATAAACTCTAAATAGTAAAGTAAGATAGACATAAAACCAGAAACCAGTCAGTCGCATACAGCAAACCCCAAGTCTACAGTTGCTCGCACAGACCACCACCTCAAATCTGGTATGATTCGTTTTCTATTCAGGTATTCGACAGATGCAGGGTACATCACGTTGATTGTAGAGATTTAATCTGCTGCTCCTGAGGCTGCTGGGAGAAATTTCCCTTCCTCTTCTTTGTTCACACAGTTCCTGGGGTTCATCTTTGGATTGGCCCTGCCTTTGCGTGTAGGTCGCCTGAAGGCATCTGTTCCCGCCCAGACAGGACAGGGTTAAATGAGCAGCTGATTAGCGGTCTCTGGCTCACTCAGGCTGGGGGGTGGGCAGGGTACGGAATGCGGGGTGAGCCTGTGGCAGCAGAGGCCGCTGTGACGTTGCAACAGTCTGAGGCACACTGTGTGTTCTCCCGGGGAAGTTGTCCCTGGATCAAGGGACCCTGGCAGTGGCTGACTGCACAGACTCCCGGGAGGGGAGGTGTGGATAGTGACCTGTGCTTGCACACAGGCTTCTTGGTGGCTGCAGCAGCAGCAGCCTTAGCATTTCCTGCCCCTCTCTGGGGTCCATGTTGATAGCCATGGCTGGCGCCCATCTGTGGAGCTCCTTTAGGTGGTGCTCTGAATCCCCTCTCCTTGCGCACCCTGAAACAGTGGTCTGTTGCCACTTAGTCAGTTCCAGAGTTTTGCCCGGACTCCCTCCCAGGTAGCTGTGGTGCACTAGCCCCCTTCAGGCTGTGTTCACGCAGCCAGCCCCAGTCTTCTCCCTGGGATCTGACCTCTGAAGCCAGAACCTCAGCTCCCAGCCCCCACCTGTCCCAGGGGATGGGCAGACAATCCTCTCAGGCTGGTGAGTACTGGTCACCACTGATCCTCTGTGCGGGAATCTCTCCACTTTGCCCTCTGCACCCCTGTTTCTGTGCTCTCCTTCGTGGCTCCAAAACTCCCCCACCCCGCAACTGCCACCCACAGTCTCCACCCGCGAAGGGGCTTCCTAGTGTGGAAACCTTTCCTCCTTCACTGCTCCCTCCCAGAGGTGCAGATCTCGTCCTTATTCTTTTGTCTGTGTTTTTTCTTTTTTCTTTTGCCCTACCCAGGTACTTGGGGAGTTTCTTGCCTTTTGGGAAGTCTGAGGTCTTCTGCCAGTGTTCAGTAGGTGTTCTGTAGGAGTTGTTCCACATGTAGATGTATTTCTGATGTATTGCAGGGAGGAAGGTGATCTCTACGTCTTACTCCTCCCCCATCTTGAAGGTCTCTTCATCCATATATTGTTGAATTGGTGTCTCTGTGGTAGAAAAGAGTCTTGGGCTTCTTATTCTTTCATCTTGCTCATGTATATCTCAGACATATTTTAATGCATATTAGTTGAAAGACTTTTGGAGAAATACTCTATCTAGCTTTCTTGACTGTATTTTAAGAGCATTATTAGTATCTAACAACTAATCTCTCAGGATGTGTCATTTATACAGATAATTAGTTTCTTCTATTGCATGTTTTTGTATTTATTTATGCCTTTCCTTATTTCATTGGTTTTTATTTCTTTTGATATCAGAAAGCATGTTTTTCCTGTCCTTGTCCCCACAATTCTGAGTTACCTTACTTTGTTCCCTTATATACTCACTACATCACTGTTATATAAGCTTTTTCAGGGTGGAGAGTCTGCCTTTCTTGTTTATTACTGAATTCACATTTCCAAAACTGAGTGAATGTTTAGTAAGTATTTGTTAGTCAACAATTCTTGCAGCTGGTTTGTATTGTGGAAGCACTGTTTACCAATGTATTCAGACAGTCCCCATTAAAATAGAAATATATTATCTGGGGGGGAAAAACATGCCGATTCATTAGGTTCTACTAATGCAATAGTAAGGCATACAGATAGGCTCATTCGATATTTTGGTGGAGTTGTGGAGAAGAGTGTGGCATCATGGGGGAGGGAAGGAGTATTAGTGTATTAGACATCTGGGATTAGATGCCAAAATGGGGTATCCAGAGTTTTGTTTCCTTAGTCTCCCTCTTTCATAATGTTAACTCATTGGTTAGTTTATTTTCGTGGACATTAAAATAGTAGTTATTTCCCTCCTGGGTACTATTTTTGGCATTGTGTACTGGGAATATATCTGTGTAAATCTAGTAACATATTTTTTTTCCTTAAGAGATACTTGCAGCTACCATGTGGGTGATCGAAACTGGAGATTTATATTCTTGATGGCTTGTTTTAAATTGTCCAGAAAACCTAGTGGGTTATGAGTTTAGCTAGAAAGCACATGTTAAGTAGGAACATATTAAATCCAATACTTTTAACCCTATTGCCAGAGTTGCTTTCACAAGAATGCCTTTGGTTGCCTCCTAGTGATTTATCATACCCTTAGAAACATGAGAAATATCCTCAGTAGCACTGCCCAGACTCTTGCATTTTGAGTGCTCTATCTTGGCACCAATAACATTTTAAGTTGGTTATGTTACAGTCTTTGTGACTTTGCTGATAATAGACCTCATGTTCTTTCTTCATTCCCTGCTACACACATAAGGTCATTGACAGCCTGGACCCAGATCTATTACTGGGGAACCCTCCCACCTGGCAGGTAGTGTCTAGATATTCCCACATGAACCTCTGAGTTTCTCTAGTAGCACAATCTTTGGCTTCTGTGCTTGCATGTTTCCCAGGGGCTGAGTTGTGGCTATCTATGCTCATCTGCTACACAATACTCCCACAGGTTATAACTACAGTTATTATTTGGATTATTACATATATTTTCACTTTTTATCATGGCCAGACCATTGCCTTGGTAGAAATGATTTCTATCATACCCATGCCAGTGAGGCAAGGAAGCAGAACTTTGGTATTTTTTTTACAGCCATACTTTCCTCTTCTTTAAAGACTTTTTTGTTTCTTTTCTTTCTTTCTTTCTTTTTTTTTTCCATGCTCTTTCCTGGACATTAATAATGCCTCCTTTTTGCTCATGTGTTATGTTCCACTCTAATCTTTTTATCCTTCCAACCCTATCAGGGAAAATGCATGGCTTACTATTGGTTAATCATATGGATTCTTATTTACTGGCCATTTTCTCTGGCACCCATTTATTTCTGCCCTAAGACCCTAGAAATTTTATCTGCTTGCTTCTCGTCTTACCAGCTGCCATTAATTACTTGTCCTTTGGGAGGTTCTGAAACCTAGGAAGCAGAACAAATACTTTCTCCTTTGTTCAGTCTTCTCTTATTTCCATAGCAAGAACAAGGCCCTCAGCCATGTTCTCCTGTGACTCCATATTGCACTTCAAGATTCATTACAAACTACCAGGCTTGGAATAAATGTACTCTATGTTGTAGCCCCATTCTACTTATTCAAACTACTTATTCTCTCATTACTATTTCTTAAATATTGCCCTCTTCAAACCACTTTTCTTTGTACAAAGCAAACAACAACAACAAAAGAAAACTTATGTTCAAATGAACGCTGTTGCCAAACAAAGTGTGTAAGATAAAACAGGTAGGCCTACTCTAGGTAAAGGGACAGAGGAAAGTTCAGAGACACCCCAACTGCCTTCCTTCACCTCCACCTCTAAGAAGTTCAGCTAGAGCTGGATTTGCACATGAATCTATGTGAATGATGGCCTCCAGAGATGTTTAGTGCACAGCTGGTATGGCTGTGTGGGTCGCTCTGGTCCAATGTAACCTCTTATCCAGATTGAGCCATTCTCTGTTCTTTTTACTTTTCCCCTAACATTGCCATAATCATTTCGGACACTAAGCCTTTTTCCATCCTGTTCTCCAGTTGGGAATGCTCCCCCCCAACACACACACACTTTATCTCCACTAAACCAGACTTTACCACTTTAAAATGAAGGTCTCAGTCCTGTCTCTTCTACATACCTTTCCTAACTATCCTATTTACACTGTTCTTAGGCTTCTCTAACCTGCTAGTAGTTCTGATTTACACTACTCACCTGCAATTTTGAACAGTTTTATATATGATAGCCCATCTTCCTAATTAAACATAAAGTCCCTGGAGAACAGAAATTAATATTTTTTTTATGTTCTACAAAAATGTAGTCTAACCCAAAGCCTTGCATAGGGTAGGTATTCCAAACATATTTGTCAAATATAATTAATAAGTAACAAAAAGTTAACCCTGAAAAGGCCTTTACAAATATCACTGGACAATATACTTTCATATGATCCAGCAACTATACTCTAAGTATCTTCCTAAGATCAATGAAAATCTGAGTACGTTTTTAAAAAACTCAGCTGTTTTCTTCCTACGTAGGAAAAAACCCTGTTCTTCCCTACTATGTCTTTCTTTCCTGTGTGTCTCATTAATGTTCACATAGAACACTTCACTTTTTTTTTTTAAGCTCTTCAATTTGGATAGGAATTTTTGCTGGGAGTTTGGTTGGGATTACATTGAATCTATAGATCAGTTTTTAAAATTTTATTTATTTATTTATTTATTTATGGCTGTGTTGGGTCTTCGTTTCTGTGCGAGGGCTTTCTCCAGCTGCGGCAACCGTGGGCCACTCTTCATTGCGGTGCGCGGGCCTCTCACTATCGCGACCTCTCTTGTTGCAGAGCACAGGCTCCAGACGCGCAGGGTCAGTAATTGCGGCTCACGGGCCTAGTTGCTCCGTGGCATGTGGCATCTTCCCAGACCAGGGCTCGAACCCGTGTCCCCTGCATTGGCAGGCAGATTCTCAACCACTGCGCCACCAGGGAAGCCCAGAACACTTCACTTTTGATGCTTCTGGTCACCAAATGTGTTGAGGTTTTCCTCCCACAACAAGCAATTCTCTGTGACACCAGCTGGGTGTTCTACAATTTAACTCAGTTCTGACACTATCTACCCAGAGATAGAGTCAGATCCCATAAGTTAAGGGCTCAGTCCCACAAGACTGCCTCCTCGCCCAAACACAGAATTCAGACACCAGTTGCAAGCCCAGGTTATCACCTATGCTTCTGACCAACCGGCTATAGATTGGAGGTTCCAGTGGTCCCTTCCTTGGGTTTATTAATTTGCTATTGCAGCTCACAGAACTCAGGGAAACACTTACTTATATTTATCAGTTTCTTAAAGGATGTGACAAAGGATACAGATGAACAACCAGATGAAGAAATACACAGGACGAGGTCTGGTAGGATACAGAGTGCAGGGCCTTCTCTCCCCATGAAATTGGGATGTGTCATCTTCCTGGTGTGGATGTGTTTACCAACCTGGAAGTTCTCTGAACTCTGTACTATTGGGGTTTTATAGAGGTTTCCTCACGTAGGCATTAGCAATTATTAACTCCTTTTTCAGCCCCTCTCTCCTCTCTGGAGAAGAGTGGGGCAAGGATGATAATTCCAAGATTCTAATCATGAATCTGGTGACAAGCCCCCCTCCAGGAGCTATCCAGGATCCCACTCAGAGTTGCCTCATTAGAACAAAAGATGTTCCTAGTGCTTGTGTCACTTAGGAATTTACAAGGGTTTTAGAAGCTCTGTGCCAGGAACTGGGGGGCAGAGACCAATATATATTTGCTATTATGTCACAATTAAAGTTCAAATGAAAGTTTCTACATGAGGAAATATACAAAATTTCTGAGTTCCATTGTATTGATGTACCATGATCTATTTAACTATCATTTTTTGGAAATGAGGTTGTTTCTAATTTTTTAATATTAAAAATATAATGTTGCAGTGAGTATCTTTATACATAGATCTTTGCTCACATGTCTAACTGTTTTCTAAGAATTAGCTAGAAGGAGACATTATGGCAATGGTTACCTTTTTGTTGTTGTTCTTAAGTATATAATTTCATATTGTCTTTTAGAGAAATTAGTTTATACTCCTGACAACAACATCTGAGAATGACTCTTTCTTCACCATCATCCCAACACTGGATGTTATAGTTTGTGTCTTTTTCTAAATTTTAAAATTGGATCCTCCCATTTTACTTATTGATTTCTTTTAAAAAAATTTTTATCTTATATTGGAGCATAGTTGATTTACAATGTTGTGTTAGTTTCAGGTGTACAGCAAAGTGGTTCAGTTATACATATATGTATCTGCTCTTTTTCAAATTCTTTTCCCATTTAGGTTACTACAGAATATTGAGCAGAGTTCCCTCTGCTATACAGTGGTCCTTGTTGGTTATCTGTTTTAAATATAAGAGTGTGTACATGTCAATCCCAAGTGCCAAATCTATCCCTCCCCCCCACCCCCATCATTCCCCCCGGTAACCACAAGTTCATTCTTTAAGTCTGTGAGGCTCTTTCTGTTTTGTAAATAAGTTCATTTGTAACATTTTTAAGATTCCACATATAAGCTATATAATATGATATTAGTCTTTCTCTGTCTGACTTACTTCACTTAGTATGAAAATCTACAGGTCCATCCATGTTGCTGCAAATGGCATTATTTTGTTCTTTTTTTTAAAAATTTTTTTATTTTTAAAAATTTATTTATTTATTTATTTTTGGCTGTGTTGGGTCTTCATTTCTGTGTGAGGGTTTTCTCTAGTTGTGGCAAGCGGAGGCCACTCTTCATCACAGTGCGTGGGCCTCTCACTATTGCAGCCTCTCTTGTTGCAGAGCAGAGGCTCCAGACGCGCAGGCTCAGTAATTGTGGTTCACGGGCCCAGTCGCTCCGCGGCATGTGGGATCTTCCCAGACCAGGGCTCGAACCTGTGTCCCCTGCATTGGCAGGTGGATTCTCAACCACTGCACCACCAGGGAAGCCTATTTTGTTCTTTTTTATGGCTGAGTAATATTCCATTTATATATGTACTACATCTTCTTTATCCCTTCTTCTGTTGATGGACATTTAGGTTGCTTCCATGTCCTGGCTATTGTAAATAGTGCTGCAATGAACACTGGGGTGCATGTATCCTTTGGAACCATGCTTTTCTCTGGGTATATGCCCAGGAGTGGGATTGCTGGATCATATGGTAGCTCTATATTTAGTTTTTTAAAGGAACCTCCATACTGTTCTCCATAGTGACTGTATCAATTTACATTCCCACCAACAGTGTAGGAGGGCTCCCTTTTCTCCACACCTTCTCCAGCATTCCAGAGTCATCAAGGAAAAAAGGGAGAGGGCTCAAATCAATAAAATTGGAAATGAAAATGAAGAAGTTACAATGGACACCACAGAAATACAAATGATCATAAGAGACTACTACAAACAACTATATGCTAATAAAATGGACAACCTGGAAGAAATGGACAAATTCTTAGAAAGGTGCAATCTCCCAACACCAAACCAGAAAGAAATAGAAAATACAAACAGACCAATCACAAGTACTGAACTTGAAACTGTGATTAAAATAAATTCCCAACAAACAAAAGTCCAGGACCAGATGGCTTCACAGGTGAATTCTATCAAATATTTAGAGAAGAGTTGAAACCTATCCTTCTGAAACTATTTCAAAAAATTGCAGAGGAAAAAATACTCTCAAACTCATTCTATGAGGCCATTATCACCCTGGTACCAAAACCGGACAAAGATACCACAAAAAAAGAAAATTACAGGCCAATATCACTGATGAACATAGACACAAAAATCCTCAACAAAATACTAGCAAACTAAACCCAACAACGCATTAAAAGGATCATACACCATGATCAAGTGGGATTTATCCCAGGGATGCAAGGATTTTTCAATATCTGCAAATCAATCAGTGTAATACTCCACATCAACAAACTGAAGACTAATAACCATATGATCATCTCAATAGTTGCAGAAAAAACTTTTGACAAAATTCAACACTGATTTACGATAAAAACTCTCCAGAAAGTGGGCATAGAGGGAACATACCTCAACATAATAAAGGCCGTATACGCAAACCTACAGCTAACATCATACTCAATGGTGAGAAGCTGAAATTATTTCCTCTAAGATCTAAATTATTTCCTCTATTATTTCCTCCAATTATTTCCTCTAAGATTATTTCCTCAAGACAAGGATGTCGACTCTCACCACTTTTATTCAACATAGTTTTGGAAGTCTTAGCCATGGCAATCAGAGAAGAAAAAGAAATAAAATGAATACAAATTGGTAAAGAAGTAAAGCTGTCACTGTTTGCAGATAACATTGATTTTTAAGAGCTCTTTATATAATGTTTTTATCCCTTTGCCTTGTGTCTCTTTCAAATATTTTTCTGTTTGTTTTCTTGTAACTTTGATTCATTTTTATTTATAGAAGTTTAAAAAATTTTTAAGTTTTTTTTTGAATTTTATTTAATTTATTTTTTTTATACAGCAGGTTCTTATTAGTTATCTATTTTATACACATTAGTGTATATATGTCAATCCCAATCTCCCAATTCATCCCACCACCACCACCACCCCCCCACACCACTTTCCCCCCTTGGTGTCCATCCGTTTGTTCTCTACATGTGTGTCTCTATTTCTGCCCTGCAAACCGGTTCATCTGTACCATTTTTCTAGGTTGTACATATATGCATTAATATACGATATTTGGTTTTCTCTTTCTGACTTCCTTCACTCTGTATGACAGTCTCTAGATCCATCCACCTCTCTACAATGACCCAATTTCGTTCCTTTTTATGGCTAATATTCCACTGTATATATGTACCACATCTTCTTTATCCATTCATCTCTCGATGGGCATTTAGGTTGCTTCCATGACCTGGCTATTGTAAATAGTGCGGCAATGAACATTGGGGTGCATGTGTCTTTTTGAATTATGGTTTTCTCTGGGTATATGCCCAGTAGTGGGATTGCTGGGTCGTATGGTAGTTCTAGTTTTAGTTTTTTAAGGAGCCTCCATACTGTTCTCCATAGTGGCTGTATAAATTTATATTCCCACCAACAGTGCAAGAAGGTTCCCTTTTCTCCACGCCCTCTCCAGCATTTGTCGTTTGTAGATTTTCTGATGATGCCCATTCCTTAAAATTTTTATTTAAACAAATACACTAATTCTTTCTTTTGTGGTTTTTGCTTTTAAGGTCATGCTTAGAAAGGCCATTCTCGTCCTTTATCCCAATAATTTAATCAAGATCCCCCTCACCATGTATAATATTCAGTTTTACCACACAGCTGTGTTCTAGGGAAGTACTGATTGGCTTATGTTTCAAAATAAAAATGCCTTTTTCTCTACAGGGTAGCTGTCAATATGTCTGCTTATCCCAAAGCACTATGTCCAACCATGTGTTGATTACTCCCAAGTCTGTATCTCCAGCATACATCTGTCTCCATTTGTATGCCCCAAATTATCAGCAGACCAATTAGCCTGTTCAAAATTGAACTCATTATTCTTTTTACCCCATGCTCAGTCTCCAACTTGCTCTACTCCTTTTCTCTTGTATCAATATTTGTTTCCACCTTCCATTGTTTAAACTAGAAATTCAAGAGTCATCTTAGCCTTCCTCTTTCCCCTCATCTCCAATACCCAGTCCTGTCACCTTTACCTCCTAAATATCTCTTCAATTTTCTCAGTTCTCCTCTACTTTGACTCTATCTGTCATAGCTTAGTTTTGACTGATTAAAAATCTGTAGCCAGAATCTTACAGAGGCTTTTAATCATCATCTCCTTGACTCCTGCCTTGTTTCCCTCTACTTCATTCTCCTGCTAGGGTAATCTTTTAAAATAGAAAATTTGGTCTTGTCATTCTTCTGCCTAGAATTCAACAGTAGTTGCCCATCAAGACTAAATTCCAATCCTTTAATTTGGAATAAAAGGCCTTTTGTGATTTGACCCTTATTTCTTTCTCCTATTACTTTTTGCATGAACCCCTTGTAATTTCCCTAGTATATCATGCTGTCAGATGCTAGGATTTTTATTTTGCTGCTCCCTCTGCTGGTAATGTTACCCTCATTCCTTGTCAAGTTGTCTTATTCTTATCCTTCAAGACTCTATACTCTGTTTCTTTAAGGGTTCCCTTGAGGACACAATACTATGAGTTAGATGATCCTTCTCTGTGCTCTCACGGTAGCCTGTGTTTACCTCTATCATGGCACTTAGCACACTATATTGTAATTTTTAGTTGTCTACATTGTATTTAGAGCTTTCTTGGGAGAATGGCTGTTACTAGCTTTTTCAAGATTGCACCACAACTCCTAACACAGTACCTGTCACGTGGTAAGCCTCAATAAATATATGTTGAATATATAAATGAATAGATGACTTTCTAGAACTGTCAATTCCCTGCAAAATTCCAGTACTTGGATAAGAAACAGAAGTGTCTTTAAACGCTGCATTCTATTTGTATTCAGATTTAATTTTCTAATGAATCTTACTTTTGTGGTATTTAATTTTTACTTGAGGTTTTAATAATTTATATGAGGAGCACTAAAGTTTGTTCAATTCACACAGAAATCGAATTTCTGCTTCTGTTGTCCATGTGGGGCCTGGAGCAGCTTTCCTGACCACAACAGCTGAAGGCCCTGCTGTCTTTCTTTCTCCATACATATCCAGCGCTGGAATACTGGGTACGAATAAGAATTATCACAATACTGGTCTCTGGATTAGGGGCCAGGACTTGAATTTTCCACCTTTGACATAACGGTTGTTGGAAATCAAATTCTTAACTGGCTTTACAATATTTTAAGACCAAATTATTGGTGGTACTTAAGAGGTAATTTGGCCCAGTACGCCATAGCTTCATTGACTGACCAGCATAGGAGTTTGTTTAAAGTGTTCTAAAATTTCTTGGTAATCATTTAAGGGTATAGAGTTCTCCATATTTTGTGATGCACTAGTCATGTTATTCCAATGAGCTTTGCTTTCCAGTATTCAGGGAATGGAGATTTTTGGTTAATCAGTGATTCTGACTGATAGAGGCATCATACCTGCCAGTCATAAAGTTTCCATTAATACATTCTTTTAAAAATTGTGGTAAAATATAAATAATATAAAAATTACCATTTTAATATTTTTAAGTATACTGTTCAGTGGCATTAAATACATTCTCAACCACACCAGTAACCATCTCTAGAACTTTTATTACCTCAAACTGAAATTTTGTATGCATTAAAAAATAGCTCTTCATTCTCCCCTCCTCACAGACCCTGGCAACCACTATTCTACTTTATGCCTCTATGAATTTGCCTGTTCAGGGTACGTCATATAAGAGGAATCATACAATATTTGTACTTGTGTTTCTGACTTATTTCACTAGTGTAATGTTTTCAAGTTTCATCCTTGTTGTAGCATCTGTTGTCAGAATTTCATTCCTTTTATAGTATTCCATTGTATATGTATACCACATGCTGTTTATCCAATTATCTATCAATGGACACCTGGGTTGTTTTAATCTTTTGGCTATTGTGAATAATGCTGCTGTGAGTGCACAAAAATATATTTTTGCCCCTGTTTTCAATTCTTTTATATATATATTTGGAAGTCGAATTACTGGATCATAAGATAATTCTATGTTTATGTTTTTGAGGAACGGTCATACTGTTTTCCACAGTGAGTGCACCATTTAACATTCATACCAGCAATGCAAAGAATTCCACTTTCTCCACATCCTGACAACATGTATTGTTTTCTGATTTTTTAAATAATAATCATCCTAATGGGTATGAAGCCATTTTCATGGGTGTGAGGTGATATTGTGTTTTTTACTTGCATTTCCCTAATGATTGGTGATATTTACCATGTTTTCATGTGCTTAAAGGTCATTAGTGTGTCTTCTTTGGAGAAATGTCTATTCAAGTCAGTTACCCCTTTATAAATTAGGTTGTTTATACTATTAAGTTGTAGGAGTTCTTTATATATTCTGGATATTATTCCCTTATCAGGTATGTGCTTTGCAAATATTTTCTCTCATTCAGTGGGTTTTCATTTTGCCTTGTTGATAGTGTATCTTTTTTTTTTAAAGTATTTGTTTATTTATTTATTTATGGCTGTGTTGGGTCTTCGTTTCTGTGCGAGGGCCCTCTCCAGTTGTGGCAAGTGGGGGCCACTCTTCATCGCGGTGCACGGGCCTCTCACCATCGCGGCCTCTCTTGTTGCGGAGCACAGGCTCCAGACGCGCAGGCTCAGCAATTGTGGCTCACGGGCCCAGCTGCTCCATGGTACGTGGGATCTTCCCAGACCAGGGCTCGAACCCGTGTCCCCCGCATTGGCAGGCAGACTCTCAACCACTGCGTCACCAGGGAAGCCCGATAGTGTATCTTAAGGCACATTTTTTTTTTTATCATGGTGAGGTTTGGCTTATTTATTTTTCCTTTTGTTGTCTGTATTTTTGGTGTCATATCCAAGAAATCATTTCAAATTCAATGTTATGAAGCTTTACCTCTATGCTGTCATCTAAGAGTTTTATAGTTTTAGCTCTTATGTTTAGGACTTTGAGCTCCATTTTGAGTTAATTTTTGCATATGGTGTTATATAATGGTTTCATTTCAATGTTTTACATGTGACATCCAATTTTCCCAGCACTGTTTCTTGAGGAGATTGCCTCTTTTCCACTGAACGGTCTTTGCCCCCTTGTGGATAATCATTTGACTATAAATGTAAGGATTTATTTCTGGGCTTTCTATTCTATTCCATTGGTCTATATATCTTTACTTATGCCAGTGTTACACTGTTTTGATTACTGCAGCTTTGTAGTAAGTTTTGAAATCAAGAAATGCAAGTTTGCCAACTTTGTTCTTTTTCAAGACCATTTTGTCTATTTGGGGTCCCTTGAGATTCCAAATGAATTTTACCATGGATTTTTCTATTTCTGCAGACAACATTTTGGGATTTTGATTGGAATTTCATTAAATTTGTACATCACTTTGGGTAGTACTGATATCTTAACAGTATTAAATTTTCCAATCCATGAGCACAGGCTGTTTTTCCATTTGTTCATGTCTTTAATTTCTTTCAGTAATGTTTTGTAGTTTTCAGTATACAAGTCTTTCACCTTCTTGGTTAAATTAATTCCTAAGTATTTTATTCTTTTTGGTGCCATTGTAAATGGAATTTTAAAGTTATTATTTTATGTATTTATTTTATTGAGATATAATTTGCATATAACATTGCATATATTTGAGATGCACAATGTATTGGTTTGTTACATTTGTATATTACAGTATGATTATTATAGTAGCATTAGCTAATACCTTTATTACATTCCATAATTATCATTTCTTTTGTGTGTTGAGAACAATTAAGATCTAGTCTTAGCAACTTTGAAGCTTATAATACAGTATTGTTGATTATAATCACCATATTGTCCATTAGATCTCCAGAACTTATTTATCTACTAGTTCAAGTTTGTACCCTTAAAATCTCCCAAAATCTGCACTCCAGGCCCTGATACTCACCATTCTACTCTCTGTTTTTATAAGTTCAGGTTTTTTTAGATTCTACATATAAGTTATATCATACAGCACTTGTAATTTCTCTGTGTGACTTATCTCACCATAATGCCCTCAAGGTCCATCCATGTTGTCGCAAATGGCAGGATTTCTACTTTTTTTTATGTTGAGAATCTTTTCATGTACCTGTTGGTCATCTGTATGTCTTCTGTGGAAAAAAATGTCTATTTAGGTCCTTCAACCATTTTCAAATTGGATTATTTGCTTTATTTGCTATAGAGTTGTATGATTTCTTTATATATTTGGGACATATTTCCCTTATCAGATATATGGTTTGCAAATATTTTCTCCCATTCTGTAGGTAGCCTTTTAAATTTATTGATTGTTTCCTTTGATGTGGAGAAGCTCTTTATTTTAATGTAGTCCCACTTATTTATTTTACTTTTTGTTACCTGTACTTTTGGTGACTTCTTCAAGAAACCATTGCCCAGACCAATAAACCTCGACAGAAATCAAGGATCTTTCCCCCTATAATTTCTGCTAGGAGTTTTACAGTTTCAGGCCATACATTTAAATCTTTCATCCATTTCAACTCTGCTTTTGTGAGTACTGTGAGATAGGGGTCTAGTTTCATTCTTCACATGTGGATATCCAGTTTTCCCAGCACCATTTACTGAGAAACTGTCTTTTCTCCATTGTGGGTTCTTGGCACCCTTGTTAAAAATTAGTTGACCGTATATGTGAGGGTTTTTGTCTGAGCTCTCTGTTCTGTTCCACTGATCTAATTGCCTGTTTTTATGCCAGTATGATATTGTTTTGATTACTATAGCTATGTAATATAGTGTGAAATCAGGTATTGTGATCCTCCAGATTTTTTAAAATCAGTGCCCTTAAAAAAAATCAACTATATTTCAATTATAGTTGAATAAATATTTATATATTCTTTTTCAGATTCTTTTCCACTATAGGTTATTACATGATATTGAATATAGCTCCCTGTGCTATATGGTAGGTTCTTGTTGTTTATCTATTTTATATATGATAGTGTGCATCTGTTAATCCAAAATTCCCAATTTATCCCTCCCCCCTTTTTCCTCTTTGGTAACCATAAGTTTGTTTTTTATGTCTGTGAGTCTATTTCTGTTTTGTAAATAATTCATTTGCATCAGATTTTTAGATTTTACATATAAGTAATATCACATGATATTTGTCTTTCTCTGTCTGACTTACTTCACTTAGTATGATAATCTCTAAGTCCATCTGTGTTGCTGCAAATAGCATTCTTTCTTTCTTTTTTTTAATGGCTGAGGAATATTCCACTGTATATATATACCCCGTCTTCTTTATCCATTCATCTGTTGATGGACATTTAGGTTGCTTCCATATCTTGACTATTGTAAATAGTGCTGCTGTGAACATTAGGGTTCATTTATCTTTTTGTTTTTTGTTTTTTGTTTTTAAAAAAATTTTTTTTTAAGTACATATTTTTTAAAATTAATTAATTAATTAATTTATTTTTGGCTGTGTTGGGTCTTCGCTTCTGTGCGAGGGCTTTCTCTAGTTGTGGCAAGTGGGGACCACTCTTCATCGCGGTGCGTGGGCCTCTCACTATCGCGGCCTCTCTTGTTGCAGAGCACAGGCTCCAGATGTGCAGGCTCAGTAGTTGTGGCTCACGGGCCCAGTCGCTCTGCGACATGTGGGATCTTCCCAGACCAGGGCTCGAACCTGTGTGCCCTGCATTGGCAGGCGGATTCTCAACCACTGCGCCACCAGGGAAGCCCCTCATTTATCTTTTTGAATTAGTGTTTTCATCTGCTAATATTTTGTTGAGAATTTTTGCATCTATATTCATCAGGGATATTGGATTATAGTTTTTTTCCCTTTTAGTGTCCTTATCTGTGTTTGTTATCAGAGTAATCCTGGCCTTGTAAAATGAATTTGAGAATGTTCTTTCCTCTTCAATTTTTTGTAAGAGCTTAAGAAGGATTGGCATTAATTCTTTAAACATTTGGTAGAATTCACCAGTGAAACCATCTGGTCCAGGTCTTGTCTGTGTTGGGAGGTTTTTGATTACTGATTCAATTTCCTTATTCATTATTGGTCTGTTTAGATATTTTATTTCTTCATTATTCAGTCTTCATCATTCATATGTTTCTAGGAATTTATCAATTTCTGCTAGGTTATCCAGTTTGTTGGCTTATGATTACTCATAGTAGTCTCTTATAATCTTTTGTTTTTCTGTGGTATCAGTTGTAATGTCTACTCTTTCATTTCCCATTTTATTTATTAAAAAAAAATTAATATCTTTATTGGAGTATAATTACTTTACAATGGTGTGTTAGTTTCTGCTTTATAACAAAGTGAATCAGTTATACATATACATATGTTCCCATATCTCTTCCCTCTTGCATCTCCCTCCCTCCCACCCTCCCTATCCCAACCCTCTAGGTGGTCACAAAGCACGGAGCTGATCTCCCTGTGCTATGTGGCTGCTTCCCGCTAGCTATCTATTTTACATTTGGTAGTGTATATATGTCCATGCCACTCTCTCACTTTGTCCCAGCTTACCCTTCCCCCTCCCCATATCCTCAAGTCCATGCTCTAGTAGGTCTGCTTCTTTATTCCTGTCTTGGCCCTAGGTTCTTCATGACCAATATTTTTTTTTAGATTCCATATATATGTGTTAGCATAAGGTATTTGTTTTACTCTTTCTGACTTACTTCAGTCTGTATGACAGACTCTAGGTCCACTCACCTCACTACAAATAACTCAATTTCGTTTCTTTTTATGGCTGAGTAATATTCCATTGTATATATGTACCACAGTCTCATTTTATTTATTTGAGTTTTCTCTCTTTTTTTTCATAGTTAATCTAGCTAAACTTTTGTCCCCCCCTTTTTTTTTCTTAGAACAAGCTCTTAGTTTTATTGATCATTCCTATAGATTTTCTGGTCTGTTTCATTTAATTCTGCTCTGCTCTTTGTTATTTCCTTCCTTCTACTAACTTTGGGCTCAATTTGTTCTTCTTTTTATAGTTCCTTTTGGTGTAAATTGAAATTGTTTACTTGAGGATTTTCTTGTTTCTTAATATAGGTGTTTATTACTATAAGCTTCCCTCTAAGAAGTGCTTTTGCAACATTCCATAGGTTTTGATATGTTGTGATTCAATTTTCATTTGTTTTAAGATACTTCTTGACTTTCTTATTTCTTCTTTGACCTATTGGTTTTTCAGGAATGTGTTGTTTAATTTCCATATATTTGTGAATTTTCTAGCTTTCCTCCTGTCATTGATTTCTAGTTTCATATTGTTTTGGTCAGAAAAGATACTTTGTATGTTTCAATCTCTTAAGTTTGTTAAGATATTTTGTGACCTATCATGTGATCTATCCTGGAGGTTGTTCCATGTGTGCTTGAGAAGAATGTGTATTGTGGTACTGTTGGATGGAATGCTCTATATATGTCTGTTAAGTCCATTTGGTCTGAAGCATCTTTCAAATCCGTTATTTCCTTACTGATTTTCGGTCTGAATGATCTATCTATTGTTGAAAGTGTGGTATTGAAGTCCCCTACTATTATAGCATTGCTGTTTGTTTTTCTCTTCAGATCTGTTAATAATTAATATATTTAGTTTCTCTAATATTGGATGCATATATATTTGAAATTGTTATATCTTAATGAATTGATCCTTTTATCATTATATAGTGACCTTATTTATCATTTATAGAGTTTTTGATTTAATGTCTATTTTGTCTGATATAAGTATAGCTACCCCAGATCTCTTCTGGTTTCTATTTGCTTGAAATGTCTTTTCCCATCTTTTCCTATCTTTTCCTTTTCAGTCTGTGAATGTCTTTAAGGTTTAAGTGAGTCTCTTATAGTCAAAACACAGTTGGGTACTGTTTTTTTAATCCATTCAGTCACATCAGTCCATTTACATTTAAAGCAATAATTGATAAGTAGGGACTTAACTATTGCCATTTTGTTAATTGTTTTCTTATTGTTTTGTAGTTCCTTAGTTACTTTATTCCTCTCTTGCTGTCTTTCTTTGTGAGTTGAAGATTTTTTTTGTACTGGCATGCTTTTTTTCCTTATCATTTGTGTATCTGTTATAGGTTTTTTCTTTGTGATTACAATGCACCTTTCATCATACTTCTTATAGTTATAACTGCACATCTTAAGCTGATAACACCTTAACTTCAATTCTATAAGAAAGTTCTATCCATTTACTTGCCCTCCATTTATGTTGATGTCCCAGTTTATATCTTTTATATTGTATGTCCCTTAACCTATTATTGTAGCTATAGTTATTTTTGACACTTTTTTTGTTGTTGTGATAAATTATATATATATATATTATTTTAATCAGTCATCAATTTTATACACATCACTGTATACATGTCAATCCCAATCGCCCAATTCAGCACACCACCATCCTCACACCACCATCCTCACCCCACCGCAGTTTTCCCCCCTTGGTGTCCATACGTTTGTTCTCTACATCTGTGTCTCAGCTTCTGCCCTGCAACCCGGTTCATCTGTACCATTTTTCTAGGTTCCACATACATGCATTAATATACGATATTTGTTTTTCTCTTTCTGACTTACTTCACTCTGTATGACAGTCTCTAGAACCATCCACATCTCAACAAATGACTCAATTTCGTTTCTTTTTATGGCTGAGTAATATTCCATTGTATATATGTACCACATCTTCTTTATCCATTCATCTGTCGATGGGCATTTAGGTTGCTTCCATGACCTGGCTACTGTAAATAGAGCTGCAATGAACATTGGGGTGCATGTGTCTTTTTGAATTATGGTTTTCTCTGGGTATATGCCCAGTAATGGGATTGCTGGGTCATATGGTAATTCTATTTTTAGGTTTTTAAGGAACCTCCATATTGTTCTCCATAGTGGCTGTATCAATTTACATTCCCACCAACAGGGCAAGAGGGTTCCCTTTTCTCCACACCCTCTCCAGCATTTGTTGTTTGTAGATTTTCTGATGATGCCCATTCTAACTGGTGTGAGGTGATACCTCACTGTAGTTTTGATTTGCATTTCTCTAATAATTAGTGATGTTGAGCATCTTTTCATGTGCTTCGTGGCCGTCTGTATGTCTTCTTTGGAGAAATGTCTATTTAGGTCTTCTGCCCATTTTTGGATTGGGTTGTTTGTTTCTTTAATATTGAGCTGAATGAGCTGTTTATATATTTTGGAGATTAATCCTTTGTCCGTTGATTCGTTTGCAAATATTTTCTCCCATTCTGAGGGTTGTCTTTTCGTCTTGTTTATGGTTTCCTTTGCTGTGCAAAAACTTTGAAGTTTCATTAAGCCCCATTTGTTTATTTTTGTTTTTATTTCCATTACTCTAGGAGGTGGATCAAAAAATATCTTGCTGTGATTTATGTCAAAGAGTGTTCTTCCTATGTTTCGCTCTAAGAGTTTTATAGTGTCCAGTCTTACATTTAGATCTCTAATCCATTTTGAGTTTATTTTTGTATATGGTGTTAAGGAGTATTCTAATTTCATTCTTTTACATGTACTTGTTCAGTTTTCCGAGCACCACTTATTGAAGAGATGGTCTTTTCTCCATTGTATATCTTTGCCTCCTTTGTCATAGATTAGTTGACCATAGGTGCGTGGGTTTATCTCTGGGCTTTCTATCTTGTTCCATTGATCTATGTTTCTGTTTTTGTGCCAGTACCATATTGTCTTGATTACTGTAGCTTTGTAGTATAGTCTGAAGTCAGGGAGTCTGATTCCTCCAGCTCCGTTTTTTTCCCTCAAGACTGCTTTGGCTATTCGGGGTCTTTTGTGTCTCCATACAAATTTTAAGATGATTTGTTCTAGTTCTGTAAAAAATGCCATTGGTAATTTGATAGGGATTGCATTGAATCTGTAGATTGCTTTGGGTAGTATAGTCATTTTCACAATATTGATTCTTCCAATCCAAGAACATGGTATATCTCTCCATCTGTTGGTATCATCTTTAATTTCTTTCATCAGTGTTTTATAGTTTTCTGCATACAGGTCTTTTGTCTCCCTAGGTAGGTTTATTCCTTGGTATTTTATTCTTTTTGTTGCAATGGTAAATGGGAGTGTTTCCATAATTTCTCTTTCAGATTTTTCATCATTAGTGTATAGGAATGCAAGAGATTTTTGTGCATTCATTTTGTATCCTGCAACTTTACCAAATTCATTAATTAGCTCTAGTAGTTTTCTGGTGGCAGTTTTAGGATTCTCTATGTATAGTATCATGTCATCTGCAAACAGTGACAGTTTTACTTCTTCTTTCCAATTTATATTCCTTTTATTTCTTTTTCTTCTCTGATTGCCATGACTAGGACTTCCAAATCTATGTTGAATACTAGTGGTGAGAGTGGACATCCTTGTCTCATTCCCGATCTTAGAGGAAATAGTTTCAGTTTTTCACCATTGAGAATGATGTTTGCTGTGGGCTTGTCATATATGGCCTTTATTATGTTGAGGTAATTCCCTCTATGTCTATTTTTTGGAGGGTTTTTATCATAAATGGGTGTTGAATTTTGTCAAAAGCTTTTTCTGCATCTATTGAGATGATCGTATGGTTTTTATTCTTCAATTTGTTAATATGGTGTATCACATTGATTGATTTGCATATATTGAAGAATCCTTGCATCCCTGGGATAAATCCCACTTGATCGTGGTGTATGATCCTTTTAATGTGCTGTTGGATTCTCTTTGCTAGTACTTTGTTGAGGATTTTTGCATGTATATTCATCAGTGATATTGGTCTGAAATTTTCTTTTTTTGCAGTATCTTTGTCTGGTTTTGGTATCAGGGTGATGGTGGCCTCATAGAATGAGTTTGGGAGTGTTCCTTCCTCTGCAATTTTTTGGAAGAGTTTGAGAAGGATGGATGTTAACTCTTCTCTAAATGTTTGATAGAATTCACCTGTGAAGCCATCTGGTCCTGGACTTTTGTTTGTTGGAAGATTTTAAAACACAGTTTCAATTTCATTACTTGTGATTGGTCTGTTCACATTTTCTGTTTCTTCCTGGTTCAGTCTTGGAAGGTTATACCTTTCTAAGAATGTGTCCATTTCTTCCAGGTTGTCCATTTTATTGGCATAGAGTTGCTTGTAGTAGTCTCTTAGGATGCTTTGTATTTCTGCGGTGTCTGTTGTAACATCTCCTTTTTCATTTCTGATTTTATTGATTTGAGTCCTCTCCCTCTTTTTCTTGATGAGTCTGGCTAATGCTTTATCAATTTTGTTTATCTTCTCAAAGAACCAGCTTTTAGTTTTATTGATCTTTGCTATTGTTTTCTTTGTTTCTATTTCATTTATTTCCACTCTGATCTTTATGATTTCTTTCCTTCTGCTAACTTTGGGTTTTGTTTGTTCTTCTTTCTCTAGTTTTTTTAGGTGTAAGGTTAGATTGTTTACTTGAGATTTTTCTGTTTCTTTAGATAGGCTTGTAGAGCTATAAACCTGCCTCTTAGAACTGCTTTTGCTGCATCCCATAGGTTTTGGCTCGTCGTGTTTTCATTGTCATTTGTCTCTAGGTATTTTTTGTTTTCCTCTTTGATTTTTTCAGTGATCTCTTGGTTATTTAGTAACGTATTGTTTAGCCTCCATGTGTTTGTATTTTTTAGATTTTTTTTCCATGTAATTCATTTCTAATCTCATAGCGTTGTGGTCACAAAAGATGCTTGATATGATTTCAATTTTCTTAAATTTACTGAGCCTTGATTTGTGACCCAAGATATGATCTATCCTGGAGAATATTCTATGCACACTTGAGAAGAAAGTGTAATCTGCTGTTTTGGGATGGAATGTCCTATAAATATCAATTAAATCTATCTGGTCTCTTGTGCCATTTAAAGCTTCTGTTTCCTTATTTATTTTCATTTTGGATGATCTGTCCATTGGTGTAAGTGAGGTGTTAAAGTCCCCCACTATTATTATGCTACTGTCGATTTCCTCTTTTATAGCTGTTAGCAGTTGCCTTATGTATTGCGGTGCTCCTATGTTGGGTGCATATATATTTATAATTGTTATATCTTCTTCTTGGATTGATCCCTTGATCATTATGTAGTGTCCTTCCTTGTCTCTTGTAACATTCTTTATTATAAAGTCTTTTATCTGATATGAGTATAGCTGCTCCAGCTTTCTTTTGATTTCCATTTGCATGGAATATCTTTTTCATCCCCTCACTTTCAGTCTGTATGTGTCCCTAGGTCTAAAGTGGGTCTCTTGTAGACAGTATATATATGGGTCTTGTTTTTGTATCCATTCAGCAAGCCTGTGTCTTTTGGTTGGAGCATTTAATCCATTCACATTTAAGGTAATTATCGATATGTATGTTCCTATGACCATTTTCTTAGTTGTTTTGGGTTTGTTTTTGTAGGTCCTTTTCTTCTCTTGTGTTTCCCACTTAGAGAAGTTCCTTTAGCATTTGTTGTGGAGCTGGTTTGGTAGTGCTGAATTCTCTTAGCTTTTGCTTGTCTGTAAAGCTTTTGATCTCTCCATCAAATCTAAATGAGATCCTTGCCAGGTAGAGTAATCTTGGTTGTAGGTTCTTCCCTTTCATCACTTTAAGTATATCATTCCACTCCCTTCTGGCTTGTAGAGTTTCTGCTGAGAAATCAGCTGTTAACCTTATGGGAGTTCCCTTGTATGTTATTTGTCGTTTTTCCCTTGCTGCTTTCAGTAATTTTTCTTTGTCTTTAATTTTTGCCAATTTGATTACTACGTGTCTTGGCGTGTTTCTCCTTGGGTTTATCCTATATGGGACTCTCTGCGCTTCCTGGACTTGGGTGGCTATTTCCTTTCCCATGTTAGGGAAGTTTTCGACTATAATCTCTTCAAATATTTTCTCTGGTCCTTTCTCTCTCTCTTCTCCTTCTGGGACCCCTATAATGCGAATGTTGTTGCGTTTAATGTTGTTCCAAAGGTCTCTTAGACTATCTTCATTTCTTTTCATTCTTTTTTCTTTAGTCTGTTCCGCAGCAGTGAATTCCACCATTCTGTCTTCCAGGTCACTTATCCGTTCTTCTGCCTCAGTTTTTCTGCTATTGATTCCTTCTAGTGTAGTTTTCATTTCAGTTATTGTATTGGTCATCTCTGTTTGTTTGTTCTTTAATTCTTCTAGGTCTTTGTTAAACATTTCTTGCATCTTCTCAGTCTTTGCCTCCATTCTTATTCCGAGGTCCTGGATCATCTTCACTATCATTATTCAGAATTCTTTTTCTGGAAGGTTGCCTATCTCCACTTCATTTAGTTGTTTTTCTGGGGTTTTATCTTGTTCCTTCATCTGGTATATAGCCCTCTGCCTTTTCATCTTGTCTTTCTGTGAATGTGGTTTTTGTTCCACAGGCTGCAGGATTGTAGTTTTTCTTGCTTCTGCTGTCTGCCCTCTGGTGGTTGAGGCTATCTAAGAGGCTTGATGGGAGGCTCTGGTGGTGGGTAGAGCTGACAGTTGCTGTTTATTTTTGACACATTTTTTTCTTAAGTATATGCTAGTTTTCAAAGTGATTTACATAATACCATTGCAGTGTTAGAGTATTTTGAATTTGACTGTATATTCATCTTTGTCAGTGAATTTTATACTTTCATATGTTTTCACATTACTAATTCATGGATTATTGCTTCTTTTTCAAGAACTCTCTTTTGCATATCTTGTAGAGCAGGCTTAGTGGTGATAAATTTCATCAACTTTTGTCTGGGCAAGTCTGTATCTCATCCCCATTTCTAAATGAGAGCTCTGCTAGGTAAAGTGTTCTTGGTTGACAGTTTTTATTTTTTTTAATTTGAGCACTTTGAGCATATCATGACACTGTCTCTCCTGGCCTTCAAAGTTTCTGCTGGGAAATATGCTGATAGCCTTATTGAGATTCCTTTGTACGTAATGATTATTTTTTCTCTTGTTGCTTGCAACATTTTTCTGTAATTTTTGAGAACTTGAATATAATGTGTAGGTGAAAATCTCTTTGAGTTGAATCTCTTTGGGGATTTTTGAGCTTCCTGTACTTGGATGGCCATCTCTGTCCCCAGATTTGGGAAGTTTCAGCCATTATTTTTAATAACGTTTCTATCCCTTTCTCCCTCTCTTCTCCTTCTGGGACTACCCTAATGTGGCCATTGTTTCTTTTGATCATGTCCCACAGTTCACATAGACTTTCTTCACTCTTTTTCATTCTAATTTCTTAATTTTCTTCTGAGTGGGTGACATCAAGAGATCTGTCTTCAAGCTCACAGATCTTTTCTTCTTATTTTTGAGCCTGCTGTTGAAGCAATCTATTGCATTTTTAAGATTTCATTCATTGTATTCTTAATCTCTAGAATCCTGTTTGGCCTTTTAAAAAATGATTTCTATTTCTTTGTTGAACTTTTGGTTCATGTATTTGTTCATGTATTGTTTTCCTGAGCTCATTGATTTGTCGTGTTCTTTAGAATCTCTCTGAGCTTTCTTAAAATAATTATTTTGAATACTTTTCAGATAACTTGCAGATCTCCATTTATTTGGGGCCAGTTATTAGAATATCATTGTGTTCCTTTGGTGGTGCCATGTTTCCTTGCTTTTTCATTTTGCACTGATGGCTGTGCATTTGAAGGCATAGTTACCTCTTCCAGTCTTTTTGAACTGGCTTCAGTGAAGGAAAATCTTTCACCTGGAGGTGGCTGTTAAAGTCATTGGCTGCATGGGATGCAGCATGTTTGGTTCCTGAGAAGGCACAATAGTGTAGTCTCCATGACACTCCATCAGCTGAGATTGATATTGACCAGACTGTGGGGGTCTTTTGTGGTCTAGACTGCAGAGAATCTGCAGGTGGCAGTGGCAGGTAAGGCTATTGGGATATTTGGATATGAAAGCTACTGAGGTCTTCCTGTTTTCCTTTCTCTTTTTATGGAAGGAAGTTCTAACCAAGGGAACCCTTCTTAGTGCCTGATTTGGTGTGCTGGCACTCAGAGCAGTATTGGAGCTGGAGTCCTAGAGTCAGGTGCCTGTGAAACTATCACAGTGCCTGGTTTCTGGGGCACAGGTGCACTTGCTGTGGCTATGACATTGGTGTCCAGCATGAGGACATGTGCAAATATCCCATAGAACTATTACCTGGGTCTCACCACTGTGACTCTGGCAGGCAAGGGGTGGGTACAACAGTGGCATAGGCCCTGGGATGACAAGGTGTAATGGTGGGTAGGGTGCAGTACTAGCATAGCCTGGTGACGGTGGGTCAAAGTCTCAACTCTGACCACAGGGGACAGTCACAGGATAACTGCAGCACGTCTCTGATTGCAGCCTGTTAAATCCGTGTGTCAGAACCTGGGGAACTGGGCTCAAAACAGAGTCATCATGGCCCTGGCCATGATGGTTCAGAGCTGTGACCTTGGACTCGGCAGTTCCAATAGTGACTGGTCACAGGTAGGACCTGAAACCTGGGGGTGAGGCTCAGGACAGTGACAGCACTGTCTCAGCAATCACAGGTCGGAGATGTGGCCTGGGACCTGGGGACATGGCTCAGGTCAGCAGTAGTGTCACTGACAATGAGGGTTCAGAGTCTTGATCTGGTATAAGGATGGAGCTTGGGCAGCAACAGCCCAGTGACAGCATTGACATATTAGAGTCTTAATCTGCAAAGGGATGAGGCTCAGGCTAGTGGCAGCATCCCTGGCATCCCTGGCATTCCATCCCATAGCTCTGACATGGAATCCTGTGGGTGGAACTCAGGGTGGCATCGTGATGGCCCCAATAGTAGCAGTCAAAGCATGACTTGGGACCTAGGGGGTGGGGCTAAAGCAGCAGTAGCAGCACCTGTGGCATTGATGATTCAAAGCTGTTACCTAGAACTTGGTGAGAGGAGCTCAGGGCAGTGGTAGCAAAGTCCTTAAAATGGTGATCAAGCATGACTTAGGACTTGGGGTCAGTGCTCAGGGTAGTGACAGCACCCTTTGCACTGTCATTTAAAGCTGTAACCTGGAGCCCAGCTGGTGGGGCTCAGTGTGGCTGCAGCATAACTCAAATAATGGCAGCCAAATCATGACTTGGGATCCTGGGGCCAGAGGTCAGGGCAGTCAAGGCCACCCAGAGAGTGATGGGACAAAGCTGTGACCTGGGTCTAAAGGTGGGCAATGAGCAGTGGGAATTCCAGTCTCATATATAGTGAGGTGCTGTGGTAAGAGATCCCTGAGTGCAGGGCACAGCAGCAACTGGGGTCCCTGAGGTCAAGACTCACCTCAGCAACAGTTCCTACCTCTGGGAGTAGATGCAGAGGGTGCACTCTAAGCCACTCCATCAGTTGGGATCAGTAAAGACTGTGGCAGAATTTCTGGATATTTATTCAAAGAATATGAAAACACTAATTCAAAAAGGTATATGTACCCCTATGTTCATCACAGCACTATTTACAATAGCCAACCTGAGTCCATCAATGGATGAATTGATAAAGAATATATGATATGTGTATCATATCTCATATATATATATATATATATATATATATATATATATATATATATATATATATACTACTCAGCCATAAAAAATATAAAATCTTGCCATTTGCAATAACGTGTTGGACCTTGAGAGTATTATGCTAAGTGAAATAAGCCAGATGAAGAAAGACAAATACCATATGATTTCACTCATATGTGGAATATAAAAACAAAATACCAAAATAAATGAACAAAACAAACCAAACAAAAGTAAGCACATAGATACAGAGAAGAGAGTGCTGGTACCTGATGGGAAGGGGTGGAGGGGAGGACAAAATGGGTAAATGGGATCAACTGTATGCTGATGTAAATTTTTGGTGGTGAACACAGTATAGTGTATGCAGAAGAAGAAATATAATGTTGTACACATGAAATTTATGTAATGTTTATAAACCAGTGTTCCATCAACAAAATTAAATTTTCTAAAAAGTCCCTTAAAAAAAAAAAGACTGTAAGAGATCTCTGTAGCAAAGGTTGCAAATGTCCACAATGGTGAGGCTTGCTGGGGTTCTGTTTTCCTTCTCTCTGTGTGGTGAAATTCCTTGGAAGGGATTCCCTCTGGTACTGAGCTGCTCCCAACTGGGGGATGGGGTGGTGCAGGCAAAACGCTTCCTGTATTTTTCTACACAACATCCTCGATTTTTGAGTTCTGCATGTTTTTTTGCTGCATTTTTTTCTTGTCCAGAGCTTTCCTTGAGCAGTTTTCTTTGGTCTGTGATTATTTATTTACTGTTCCTGCTGTGTTTTTTTGAGGGGGAAGTACAAGCATTGGAGCCTCTTAGCCCTCCATCTTGCTGACGTCACCTGCATTCATTTTCTTAATTTCCCTTTTGAATTGTTCCTTGTTTGTGTATAGAAACACAACTGATTTTTGTGTTGATTTCTTTTTTTTTTAAAATTTATTTATTTATTTTATTTATGGCTGTGTTGGGTCTTCGTTTCTCTGCAAGGGCTTTCTCTAGTTGTGGCAAGCGGGGGCCACTCTTCATCGCGGTGCGCGGGCCTCTCACTATCGCGGCCTCTCTTGTTGTGGAGCACAGGCTCCAGACGCGCAGGCTCAGTAGTTGTGGCTCACGGGCCTAGTTGCTCTGCGGCATGTGGGATCTTCCCAGACCAGGGCTCGAACCCGTGTCCCCTGCATTGGCAGGCAGATTCTCAACCACTGCGCCACCAGGGAAGCCCTGTGTTGATTTCTTATCACACAACTTTGTTGAATTTATTTATTAGTTGTAACAGTTTTTTTTGTGGCATTTCTGGGGTCTTCTACATATGAGATATTACCTGCAAATAAAGATAATTTTACTTCTTCCTTTTCAATTGGATTTATTTTGTTATTTATTTTTCTTGACTAATTTTTCTGGCTAAAAGTTTCAATACTATGTTGAATATAAGTGGCAGAAGTGAATATTCTTTTTGTTTTAAACATCTTTATTGGAGTATAATTGCTTTACAATGGTGTGTTAGTTTCTGCTTTATAACAAAGTGAATCAGTTATACATATACATATGTTCCCATATCTCTTCCCTCTTGTGTCTCCCTCCTTCCCACCCTCCCTATCCCAACCCTCTAGGTGGTCACAAAGCACCGAGCTGATCTCCCTGTGCTATGCGGCTGCTTCCCACTAGCTATCTATTTTACGTTTGGTAGTGTATATGTGTCCATGCTACTCTCTCACTTTGTCACAGCTTACCCTTCCCCCTCCCCATATCCTCAAGTACATTCTCTAGTAGGTCTGTGTCTTTATTCCCATCTTACCCTTAGGTTCTTCATGACCTTTTTTTTTTCTTAGATTCCATATATATGTGTTAGCATACTGTATTTGTTTTTCTCTTTCTGACTTACTTCACTCTGTATGACAGACTCTAACTCCATCCACCTCATTACAAATACCTCCATTTCATTTCTTTTTATGGCTGAGTAATATTCCATTGTATATATGTGCCACATCTTTATCCATTCATCCGATGATGGACACTTTGGTTGCTTCCATGTCCTGGCTATTGTAAATAGAGCTGCAATGAACATTTTGGTACATGACTCTTTTTGACCTATGGTTTTCTCAGGGTATATGCCCAGTAGTGGGATTGCTGGGTCGTATGGTAGTTCTATTTTTAGCTTTTTAAGGAACCTCCATACTGTTCTCCATAGTGGCTGTATCAATTTACATTCCCACCAACAGTGCAAGAGTGTTCCCTTTTCTCCACACCCTCTCCAGCATTTATTGTTTCTAGATTTTTTGATGATGGCCATTCTGACCGGTGTGAGATGATACCTCATTGTAGTTTTGACTTGCATTTCTCTAATGATTAAGGATGTTGAGCATTCTTTCATATGTCTGTTGGCCATCTGTATATCTTCTTTGGAGAAATGTCTGTTTAGGTCTTCTGCCCATTTTTGGATTGGGTTGTTTGTTTTTTTGATATTGAGCTGCATGAGCTGCTTGTCAATCTTGGAGATTAATCCTTTGTCGGTTGCTTCATTTGCAAATATTTTCTCCCACTCTGAGGGTTGTCTTTTGGTCTTGTTTATGGTTTCCTTTGCTGTGCAAAAGCTTTTAAGTTTCATTAGGTCCCATTTGTTTTTTTGTGTTTTTATTTCCATTTCTTTAGGAGCGGGGTCAAAAAGGAACTTGCTGCGATTTATGTCATAGCGTGTTCTGCCTATGTTTTCCTCTAAGAGTTTGATAGTGTCTGGCTTAACATTTAGGTCTTTAATCCATTTTGAGTTTATTTTTGTGTATGGTGTCAGGGAGTGTTCTAGTTTCATACTTTTACATGTACCTGTCCAATATTCCCAGCACCACTTATTGAAGAGACTGTATGCTAACACATATATATGGAATCTAAAAAAATAAAGAAGTGGTACTGGTGAACCTAGTGGCAGGGCAGGAATAAAGACTTAGAGAACAGACTTGAAGACACGGGGGTGGAGGGGGAAGCTGGGGCGAACTGAGAGTAGCATTGACATATATACACAACCAAATGTAATATAGATAGCAAGTGGGAAGCAGCAGCATAGCACAGGGAGATCAGATTGGTGCTTTGCGATGACCTAGAGATGTGGGATAGGGAGGGTGGGAGGGAGGCTCAAGAGGGAGGGGTAATGGGGATATATGTATGCATATGGCCGATTCACTTTGC
Organism: Balaenoptera acutorostrata; assembly: GCF_949987535.1. Lineage (NCBI taxonomy): Eukaryota > Metazoa > Chordata > Mammalia > Artiodactyla > Balaenopteridae > Balaenoptera > Balaenoptera acutorostrata. The sequence continues at coordinate 66,890,867 of NC_080085.1, forward strand.
TGTACAACAGAAACTAACACAGTATTGTTAAGCAATTATACTCCAATAAAGTTGTATTAAAAAAATAACTGGAGGGCTTCCCTGGTGGCGCAGTGGTTGAGAATCTGCCTGCCAATGCAGGGGACATGGGTTCGAGCCCTGGTCTGGGAAGATCCCACATGCCGCGGAGCAACTGGGCCCGTGAGCCACAATTACTGAGCCTGCGCGTCTGGAGCCTGTGCTCCGCAACAAGAGAGGCCGCAATAGTGAGAGGCCCGCGCACTGCAGTGAAGAGTGGCCCCCACTTGCCACAACTAGAGAAAGCCCTCGCACAGAAACGAAGACTCAACACAGCCATAAATAAATAAAAATAAATAAATTAAAAAAAACAGATTTATTAAAAAAATAATAAAAATAACTGGAATAGATAAATTCGTAGACATAGAATGTAGATTAGAGGTTACCAGGGGCTGGGGGAAGGGAAGACTGAGAAGTTTTGCTTAATGGTTACAGAGTTTCTGTCTGTGGTAATGAAAAATTTTTGGAAATAGAAAGTGATGATGGTTGCATAACATTGTGAATGTATTTAGGCCACTGAATTTTACATTTAAGGATTAAAATAACAAATTTTATTATTAAAAAAATGAATGAGGTTTTTATGCATGCTATGTTATATATGAACTGTAAAGACATTGTGCTAAATGAAATAAACCAATCATAAAGGGACAAATATTTTATGATTTTACTATTATATACTGATATACAAGTTCAAAGAGACAGAAAGTAGTATAGTGGTTACCAAGGCCTGGGGGGAGTGAGGGCCAGGAAGTTGTTATTTAATGGGTACAGACCTTCAGTTTGTGATGAAAAACTCTGGAAGTGTATAATGGTGATGGCTGAACAACAATGTAATTGCACTTAATGATATTGAACGGCACACTTAAAAGTCTATAAATCCTTCTGTTATTTAAATCTAGTTCAATTCTATTATGATCTAAGAACATAAATTTGTTTTCTATTTTTGAATTTGTTAAATGTTTTCTTAACTTTATCTTTTAGACTATTTTTAGGTTCACAGCAAAATTGAACAGAGGGTACAAAAATTTCTGATATACCCCCTGGTCCCTCATATGAACAGCCTCCCCCATCATCAAAATCCTGCACCAGAGTGATACATTTGTTATAATTGATGAACTTACATTGACATATCTTTATCACCCAAAGTCCATGGTTTACACTAGGATTCACTTTTGGTATTGTATATTCTAAGGGATTTCACAAAGATATAATGATACATATGTGCCACTAGAGTAACATACAGAACATTTTCACTGCCCTACAAATACTCTGTGCTCCACCTATTTATCCCTTCTCCCCCTTAACCCCTGGCAACCACTGATCTTTTTACTGTCTCCATAGTTGCCTTTTCCGGAATGTTGTATTGTTAGATTCATACAGTATGTCACCTTTTTAGATTGACTTTCTACACTTAGTAGTATATATTTAGGGTCCCTCCATGTCTTTTTTTAAAAAGATTTTTTGGATGTGGACCATTTTTTAAAGTCTTTATTGAATTTGTTACAATATTGCTTCTCGGTTTTTTTGTTTTTTGTTTTTGGCCAAGAGGCATGTGGGATCTTAGCTCCCCGACCGGGAATTGAACTTGCACCCCCTGCATTGGAAGGCAAAGTCTTAACCACTGGACTGCCAGGGAAGTCCCTCTCTATGTCTTTTTATGGCTTTATATCTCACGTCTTTTTGCAGTGTATAATATTCCATTGTCTGGATGTACCACAGATTATCTATTCACTTACTGAAGGACATCTTGGTTGCTTCCAAGTTTTGGCAATTATGAATAAAGCTGCTATAAGCACCTGTGTGCAGGTTTTGGTGTGGTTATAAGTTTTCAACTCGTTTGGGTAAATACCAAGGAGTGCAATTGCTAAATCGTACAGTAAAAGTACTTTATTTTTGTACGGAACAGCCAAACTGTCTTCCAAAGTGGCTATACTATACTGCATTTGCCCCAGCAGTAAATGAGAGTTCCTGTTTCTCCACATCCTCACCAGCCTTAGGGGTTGTCAGTGTTTTGGATTATGGCCATTCTAATAGGCGTGTAGTGGTATCCTATTGTGTTAACTTGCAATTACCTAATGACATATGATGTTGAACATCTTTCCACATGCTTATTTGCCATATGTATATCTTCTCTGATGAGATGTTTGTTTAGGTTTTTTTAAATCATTTTATAATTGCATTGTTCATTTTCTTATTTTTGAGTTGTAAGTGTTCTTTGTATATTTTGGATAACAGTCCTTTATTAGATAAGTATTTTAAAAATATTTTCTCAGTCTGTATCTTGACTTCTCATTATTTTGGCAGTGTCTTTCACAGAGAAGTTTTCAATTTTGACAAAGTCCAGGTTATCAAATTTTTCTTTCATGGATTGTGACTTTAGTGTTGTGTCTAAAAAATCATTGCCATACCCAAGGTCCTCTAGATTATATCCAGTGTCCGCTTCTTTGAGTTTTATAGTTTTACATTTTATATTTAGGTCTATGGTTGATTTTGGGTTAATTTGGCAAAGGACTGTGTTTAGATTCATTTTTTTCCCATGTGGATGTCTGATTGTTCCAGCACCATTTGTTGAAAAGACTATTATTTTCCACATTGTATTGCCTTCGTTCCATTCTCAAAGATTTGTTAACTATATTTGTGAGTTTCTATTTTGGGGCTCTCTATTCTGTTCCATTAATCGATATGCCTATTCTTTCACCAACACCACACCATCTTGATTATTGTGGCTTTATAGTAGGTCTTTAAAATGGGTAGTGTCAGTCCTCCAATTTTGTTCTCCTTTAACATTGTGTTGTCTATTCTTGATCTTTTGCCTCTCGATGTAAACTTTAGAATCAGTTTTTAATATCCACAAAATTACTTGCTGGGATTGTTTTTTGAATTTTATTTTATTTATTTTTTTATACAGCAGGTTCTTATTAGTCATCCATTTAATTTTATTTAATTTTTATTTTTTTAAACTATTTTCTTTGCCTTTATTGCCAGTTAAAAGAATAAGTTCACTTTTTTTTTTATTATTCCAAAATTAGTTTTTTTTTTGTTTTTTTTTTGTTTGACCTTACCAAACATGAAACACACTCATACTATGTCATAATATTGACATTCAGTCCAGTAATCCTCCACTGTAACAGCTCCTTTACTTTGCAGTGAAAATTGATTTGTATATTCTTTGCCTCTGAGTCCTTGTGGGATTTATTTTTTTTAAATTCAGACAGAAAGTCACAAAAATTATACTCATCCTCATCAGTTCACTCAGTCCCATGTAATTAATTTTTTTTTCATCTTGCTCTTTTGTTAGCACTTTTATGAGTTCATCAGTTTTTCATTAGAGTTCTGAAAATGCTTATTCATTCAGTTCAGCAGTACAGTCAGTTACCAGAAACCTGTACTTGTCAGAGTCTTTCCCATGAATTTCTTGAAGATAAAACCCTTTTATAGGAACATATTTGCAAAAGCATCAGAGTACACCCAGAACTGTCTGTAAATGACAAAAGACTTAAAAATGACCACGGTTAAAGATTTGATGAAAGTTCATAATAATGCAGTTGACAAGAAAATTAGTTATTTCTGAGATATACATTTTAAAGTAATAACTAGGATTATTACTCATAACATTATACCAGAACATATAAGATTTTTAGAAATTTCATGTAATGTCTGAAACATTTATATTAACATATTTCCATACATATTTCCATACAAATACAAATATAAGATTTTTAGAAATTTCATGTAATGTCTGAAACATTTATATTAACATATTTCCATACATATTTCCATACAAATACAAGATTTTTAGAAATTTCATGTAATGTCTGAAACATTTATATTAACATATTTCCATACAAATAACCCAATGAAAGTTTAGTAATAGTTGTTTTGTTTGTTTTTTTATACTGCAGGTTCTTATTAGGCATCAATTTTATACACATCAGTGTATACATGTCAATCCCAATCGCCCAATTCAGCACACCACCATCCCCACCTCGCCGCAGTTTTCCCCCCTTGGTGTCCATATGTCCATTCTCTACATCTGTGTCTCAACTTCTGCCCTGCAAACTGGCTCATCTGTACCATTTTTCTAGGTTCCACATACATGCATTAATATATGATATTTGTTTTTCTCTTTCTGACTTACTTCACTCTGTATGACAGTCTCTAGATCCATCCACGTCTCAACAAATGACTCAATTTCGTTCCTTTTTATGGCTGAGTAATATTCCATTGTATATATGTACCATATCTTCTTTATCCATTCGTCTGTTGATGGGCATTTAGGTTGCTTCCATGACCTGGCTATTGTAAATAGTGCTGCAATGAACATTCGGGTGCATGTGTCCTTTTGAATTACGGTTTTCTCTGGGTATATGCCCAGTAGTGGGATTGCTGGGTCATATGGTAATTCTATTTTTATTTTTTTAAGGAACCTCCATATTGTTCTCCATAGTGGCTGTATCAATTTACATTCCCACCAACAGTGCAAGAGGGTTCCCTTTTCTCCACACCCTCTCCAGCATTTGTTGTTTGTAGATTTTCTGATGATGCCCATTCTAACAGGAGTGAGGTGATACCTCATTGTAGTTTTGATTTGCATTTCTCTAATAATTAGTGATGTTGAGCATCTTTTCATGTGCTTCGTGGCCGTCTGTATGTCTTCTTTGGAGAAATGTCTATTTAGGTCTTCTGCCCATTTTTGGATTGGGGTGTTTGTTTCTTTGATATTGAGCTGAATGAGCTGTTTATATATTTTGGAGATTAATCCTTTGTCCGTTGATTCATTTGCAAATATTTTCTCCCATTCTGAGGGTTGTCTTTTCGTCTTGTTTATGGTTTCCTTTGCTGTGCAAAAGCTTTGAAGTTTCATTAGGTCCCACTTGTTTATTTTTGTTTTTATTTCCATTACTCTAGGAGGTGGATCAAAAAAGATCTTGCTGTGATTTATGTCAAAGAGTGTTCTTCCTATGTTTTCCTCTAAGAGTTTTATAGTGTCCAGTCTTATATTTAGGTCTCTAATCCATTTTGAGTTTATTTTTGTGTATGGTGTTAGGGAGTATTCTAATTTCATTCTTTTACATGTAGCTGTCCAGTTTTCCCAGCACCACTTATTGAAGAGACTGTCTTTTCTCCATTGTATATCTTTGCCTCCTTTGTCATAGATTAGTTGACCATAGGTGCGTGGGTTAATCTCTGGGCTTTCTATCTTGTTCCATTGATCTATGTTTCTGTTTTTGTGCCAGTACCATATTGTCTTGATTACTGTAGCTTTGTAGTATAGTCTGAAGTCAGGAAGTCTGATTCCTCCAGCTCCATTTTTTTCCCTCAAGACTGCTTTGGCTATTCGGGGTCTTTTGTGTCTCCATACAAATTTTAAGATGATTTGTTCTAGCTCTGTAAAAAATGCCATTGGTAATTTGATAGGGATTGCATTGAATCTGTAGATTGCTTTGGGTAGTATACTCATTTTCACAATGTTGATTCTTCCAATCCAAGAACATGGTATATCTCTCCATCTGTTGGTATCATCTTTAATTTCTTTCATCAGTGTTTTATAGTTTTCTGCATACAGGTCTTTTGTCTCCCTAGGTAGGTTTATTCCTAGGTATTTTATTCTTTTTGTCGCAATGGTAAATGGCAGTGTTTCCATACTTTCTCTTTCAGATTTTTCATCATTAGTGTATAGGAATGCAAGAGATTTCTGTGCATTAATTTTGTAACCTGCAACTTTACCATATTCATTAATTAGCTCTAGCAGTTTTCTGGTGGCAGTTTTAGGATTCTCTATGTATAGTATCATGTCATCCGCAAACAGTGACAGTTTTACTTCTTCTTTTCCAATTTGTATTCCTTTTATTTCTTTTTCTTCTCTGATTGCCGTGGCTAGGACTTCCAGAACTATGTTGAATAATAGTGGTGAGAGTGGACATCCTTGTCTCGTTCCTGATCTTAGAGGAAATGCTTTCAGTTTTTCACCATTGAGAATGATGTTTGCTGTGGGTTTGTCATATATGGCCTTTATTATGTTGAGGTAGGTTCCCTCTACACCCACTTTCTGGAGAGTTTTGATCATAAATGGGTGTTGAATTTTGTCAAAAGCTTTTTCTGCATCTATTGAGATGATCATATGGTTTTTATTCTTCAATTTGTTAATATGGTGTATCACATTGATTGATTTGCGTATATTGAAGAATCCTTGCATCCCTGGGATAAATCCCACTTGATCGTGGTGTATGATCCTTTTAATGTGCTGTTGGATTCTGTTTGCTAGTATTTTGTTGAGGATTTTTGCATCTATATTCATCAGTGATATTGGTCTGTAATTTCCTTTTTTTGTAGTGTCTTTGTCTGGTTTTGGTATCAGGGTGACGGTGGCCTCATAGAATGAGTTTGGGAGTCTTCCTTCCTCTGCAATTTTTTGGAAGAGTTTGAGAAGGATGGGTGTTAGCTCTTCTCTAAATGTTTGATAGAATTCACCTGTGAAGCCATCTGGTCCTGGACTTTTGTTTGTTGGAAGATTTTTAATCACAGTTTCAATTTCATTACTTGTGATTGGTCTGTTCATATTTTCTGTTTCTTCCTGATTCAGTCTTGGAAGGTTATACCTTTCTAAGAATTTGTCCATTTCTTCCAGGTTGTCCATTTTATTGGCATAAAGTTGCTTGTAGTAGTCTCTTAGGATGTTTTGTATTTCTGCGGTGTCTGTTGTAACTTCTCCTTTTTCATTTCTGATTTTATTGATTTGAGTCCTCTCCCTCTTTTTCTTGATGAGTCTGGCTAATGGCTTATCAATTTTGTTTATCTTCTCAAAGAACCAACTTTTAGTTTTATTGATCTTTGCTATTGTTTTCTTTGTTTCTATTTCATTTATTTCTGCTCTGATCTTTATGATTTCTTTCCTTCTGCTAACTTTGGGTTTTGTTTGTTCTTCTTTCTCTAGTTTCTTTAGGTGTAAGGTTCGATTGTTTACTTGAGATTTTTCTTGTTTCTTTAGGTAGGCTTGTATAGCTATACACTTCCCTCTTAGAACCGCTTTTGCTGCATCCCATAGGTTTTGGGTCGTCGTGTTTTCATTGTCATTTGTCTCTAGGTATTTTTTTATTTCCTGTTTGATTTCTTCAGTGATCTCTTGGTTATTTAGTAACGTATTGTTTAGCCTCCATGTGTTTGTCTTTTTTACGTTTTTTTCCCTGTAATTCATTTCTAATCTCATAGCGTTGTGGTCAGAAAAGATGCTTGATATGATTTCAATTTTCTTAAATTTACTGAGGCTTGATTTGTGACCCAAGATGTGATCTATCCTGGAGAATGTTCCGTGCGCACTTGAGAAGAACGTGTAATCTGCCGTTTTTGGATGGAATGTCCTATATATATCAATTAAATCTATCTGGTCTCTTGTGTCATTTAAAGCTTCTGTTTCCTTATTTATTTTCATTTTGGATGATCTGTCCATTGGTGTAAGTGAGGTGTTAAAGTCCCCCACTATTATTGTGTTACTGTCGATTTCCTCTTTTATAGCTGTTAGCAGTTGCCTTATGTATTGAGGTGCTCCTATGTTGGGTGCATATATATTTATAATTGTTATATCTTCTTCTTGGATTGATCCCTGGATCATTATGTAGTGTCCTTCCTTGTCTCTTGTAACATTCTTTATTTTAAAGTCTATTTTACCTGATATGAGTATAGCTACTCCAGCTTTCTTTTGATTTCCATTTGCATGGAATATCTTTTTCCATCCCCTCACTTTCAGTCTGTATGTGTCCCTAGGTCTGAAGTGGGTCTCTTGTAGACAGCATATATATGGGTCTTGTTTTTGTATCCATTCAGCCAGTCTATGTCTTTTGGTTGGGGCATTTAATCCATTCACGTTTAAGGTAATTATCGATATGTATGTTCCTATGACCATTTTCTTAATTGTTTTTGGTTTGTTTTTGTAGGTCCTTTTCTTCTCTTGTGTTTCCCACTTAGAGAAGTTCCTTTAGCATTTGTTGTAGAGCTGGTTTGGTGGTGCTGAATTCTCTTAGCTTTTGCTTGTCTGTAAAGCTTTTGATTTCTCCGTCAAATCTAAATGAGATCCTTGCTGGGTAGAGTAATCTTGGTTGTAGGTTCTTCCCTTTCATCACTTTAAGTATATCATGCCACTCCCTTCTGGCTTGTAGAGTTTCTGCTGAGAAATCAGCTGTTAACCTTATGGGAGTTCCCTTGTATGTTATTTGTCGTTTTTCCCTTGCTGCTTTCAGTAATTTTTCTTTGTCTTTAATTTTTGCCACTTTGATTACTATGTGTCTCGGCCTGTTTCTCCTTGGGTTTATCCTATATGGGACTCTCTGCGCTTCCTGGACTTGGGTGGCTATTTCCTTTCCCATGTTAGGGAAGTTTTCGACTATAATCTCTTCAAATATTTTCTCTGGTCCTTTCTCTCTCTCTTCTCCTTCTGGGACCCCTATAATGTGAATGTTGTTGCGTTTAATGTTGTCCCAGAGGTCTCTTAGGCTGTCTTCATTTCTTTTCATTCTTTTTTCTTTAGTCTGTTCTGCAGCAGTGAATTCCTCCATTCTGTCTTCCAGGTCACTTATCCGTTCTTCTGCCTCAGTTATTCTGCTATTGATTCCTTCTAGTGTAGTTTTCATTTCAGTTATTGTATTGGTCATCTCTGTTTGTTTGTTCTTTAATTCTTCTAGGTCTTTGTTAATCATTTCTTGCATCTTCTCAATCTTTGCCTCCATTCTTATTCCGAGGTCCTGGATCATCTTCACTATCATTATTCTGAATTCTTTTTCTGGAAGGTTGCCTATCTCCACTTCATTTAGTTGTTTTTCTGGGGTTTTTTCTTGTTCCTTCATCTGATACATAGCCCTCTGCCTTTTCATCTTCTCTTTCTGTAACTGTGGTTTTTGGTCCACAGGCTGCAGGATTGTAGTTTTTCTTGCTTCTGGTGTCTGCCCTCTGGTGGTTGAGGCTATCTAAGAGGCTTGATAGGAGGCTCTGGTGGTGGGTAGAGCTGACTGTTGCTGTGGCGGTCAGAGCTCAGTAAAATCTTAATCCACTTGACTGTTGATGAGTGGGGCCTGGTTCCCTCCCTGTTGGTTGTTTTGCCTGAGGCAACCCAACACTGGAGCCTACCCGTGCTCTTTGGTGGGGTTAATGGCAGTCTCTGGGAGGGCTCACGCCAAGGAGAACTTCCCAGGACCTCTGCTGCCAGTGTCCTTATCCCCACGGTGAAACAGAACCACCACTTGCCTCTGCAGGAGACCCCCCAACACCAGCAGGTACGTCTGGTTCAGTCTCCCCCAGGGTCACTGCTCCTTCCCCTGGGTCCCGATGCACACATTAATTTGTGTGTGCCCTCCAAGAGTGGGGTCTCTGTTTCCCCCAGTCCTGTCACAGTCCTGCAATCAATTCCCACTAGACTTCAAAGTCTGATTCTCTAGGAATTCCTCCTCCCGTTGCCAGACCCCCAGGTTGGGAAGCCTGACGTGGGGCTCAGAACCTTCACTCCAGTGGGTGGACTTCTGTGGTATAAGTGTTCGCCAGTCTGTGAGTCACCCACCCAGCAGTTATGGGATTTGATTTTACTCTGATTGCGCCCCTCCTACCGTCTCACTGTGGCTTCTCCTCTGTCCTTGGACGTGGTGTATCCTCCTTGGTGAAGTCCAGGGTCTTCCTGTCAATGATTGTCCAGCAGCCAGTTGTGATTCTGGTGCTCTCGCAAGAGGGAGTGAGAGCACGTCCTTCTACTCCGCCATCTTGGTTAATCCTCCTAAGTTCACATTTTAAAAAATGAAATTTTCCTTTCCTCTTGTCTCCGAAATTTTTTAAAAAAAATTTAACATCTGTATTGGATTATAATTGCTTTACAATGGTGTGTTAGTTTCTGCATTGTAACAAAGTGGATCAGTTATGCATATACATATGTTCCCATATCTCTTCCCTCTTGCATCTCCCTCGCTCCCAGCCTCCCTATCCCACCCCTCTAGGTGGTCGCAAAGCACCGAGCTGATCTCCCTGTGTTATGCAGGTGCTTCCCACTAGGTATCTATTTTACTTTTGGTAGTGTATATATGTCCATGCCACTCTCTCACTTTGTCACAGCTTACCCTTCCCTCTCCCCATATCCTCAAGTCCATTCTCTAGTTGGTCTGTGTCTTTATTCCCATTTTACCACTAGGTTCTTCATGACCTTTTTTTCTTTTCCTTAGGTTCCATATATATGTTATAGCATACGGTATTTGTTTTTCTCTTTCTGACTTACTTCACTCTATATGACAGACTCTAACTCCATCCACCTCACTACAAATAACTCAATTTCGTTTCTTTTCATGGCTGAGTAATATTCCATTGTATATATGTGCCACATCTTCTTTATCCATTCATATGATGATGGACACTTAGGTTGCTTCCATGTCCTGGCTATTGTAAATAGAGCTGCAATGAACATTGGGGTGCATGTGTCTTTTTGAATTATGGTTTTCTCAGGGTATATGCCCAGTAGTGGGATTGCTGGGTTGTATGGTAGTTCTATTTTTAGGTTTTAGGGAACCTCCATACTGTTCTCTATAGTGGTTGTATCATTTTACATTCCCACCAACAGTGCAAGAGGGTTCCATTTTCTCCACACCCTCTCCAGCACTTATTGGTTGTAGATTTTTTGATGATGGCCATTCTGGCTGGTGTGAGATGATACCTCACTGTAGTTTTGATTTGCATTTCTCTAATGATTAATGATGTTGAGCATTCTATCATGTGTTTGTTGGCAAACTGTATATCTTCTTTGGAGAAATGTCTATTTGGGTCTTCTGCCCAGTTTTGGATTGGGTTGTTTGTTTTTTTGATATTGAGCTTTGTGAGCTGCTTGTAAATTTTGGAGACTAATCCTTTGTCAGTTGCTTCATTTGCAAATATTTTCTCCCATTCTGAGTGTTGTCTTTTCGTCTTGCTTATGGTTTCCTTTGCTGTGCAAAAGCTGTTAAGTTCCATTAGGTCCCACTTGTTTATTTTTGTTTTTATTTCCATTTATCTAGGAGGTGGGTCAAAAAGGATCTTGCTGTGGTTTATGTCATAGAGTGTTCTGCCTATGTTTTCCTCTAAGAGTTTGATAGCCTCTGGCCTTACATTTAGGTCTTTAAACCATTTTGAGTTTATTTTTGTGTATGGTGTTAGGGAGTGTTCTAATTTCATTCTTTTACATGTACCTGTCCAGTTTTCCCAGCACCACTTATTGAAGAGGCTGTCTTTTCTCCACTGTATATTCTTGCCTCCTTTATCAAAGATAAGGTGACCATATGTGCGTGGGTTTATCTCTGGGCTTTCTATCCTGTTCCATTGATCTATATTTCTGTTTTGGTGCCAGGACAATAATGTCTTGATTACTCTAGCTTTGTAGTATAGCCTGAAGTCAGGGAGCCTGATTCCTCCAGCTCCATTTTTCTTTCTCAAGATTGCTTTAGCTATTCGGGGTCTTTTGTGTTTCCATACAAATTGTGAAATTATTTTTTTAATTATGTGAAAAGTGCCAGTGGTACTTTGATAGGGATTGCATTGAATCTGTAGATTGCTTTGGGTAGTAGAGTCATTTTCACAATGTTGATTCTTCCAATCCAAGAACATGGTATATCTCTCCATCTGTTTGTATCATCTTTAATTTCTTTCATCAGTGTCTTATAATTTTCTGCATACAGGTCTTTTGTCTCCTTAGGTAGGTTTATTCCTAGATATTTTATTCCTTTTGTTGCAATGGTAAACGGGAGTGTTTTCTCAATTTCACTTTCAGATTTTTCATCATTAGTGTATAGGAATATAAGATATTACTGTGCATTAATTTTGCATCCTGCTACTTTACCAAATTCATTGATTAGCTCTGGTAGTTTTCTGGTAGCATCTTTAGAATTCTTTATGTATAGTATCATGTCATCTGCAAACAGTGACAGCTTTACTTCTTCTTTTCCGATTTGGATTCCTTCTATTTCCTTTTCTTCTCTGATTGCCGTGGGTAACACTTCCAAAACTATGTTGAATAATAGTGATGAGAGTGGGCAACCTTGTATTGCTCCTGATCTTAGGGGAAATGGTTTCAGTTTTTCACCATTGAGGACAATGTTGGCTGTGGGTTTGTCATATATGGCCTTTATTATGTTGAGGAAAGTTCCCTCTATGCCTACTTTCTCCATGGCTTTTATAATAAATGGGTGTTGAATTTTGTCAAAAGCTTTCTCTGCATCTATTGAGATGAACATATGGATTTTCTCCTTCAGTTTGTTAATATGATGTATCACGTTGATTGATTTGCGTATATTGCAGAATCCTTGCATTCCTGGAATAAACCCCACTTGATCATGGTGTATGATCCTTTTAATGTGCTGTTGGATTCTGTTTGCTAGTATTTTGTTGAGGATTTTTGCATCTATGTTCATCAGTGATATTGGCCTGTAGTTTTCTTTCTTTGTGACATCTTTGTCTGGTTTTGGTATCAGGGTGATGGTGGCCTCGTAGAATGAGTTTGGGAGTGTTCCTCCCTCTGCAATATTTTGGAAGAGTTTGAGAAGGATAGGTGTTAGGTCTTCTCTAAATGTTTGACAGAATTCGCCTGTGAAGCCATCTGGTCCTGGGCTTTTGTTTGTTGGAAGATTTTTAATCACAGTTTCAATTTCAGTGCTTGTGATTGGTCTGTTCATATTTTCTATTTCTTCCTGGTTCAGTCTCGGCATGTTGTGCATTTCTAAGAATGTGTCCATTTCTTCCAGGTTGTCCATTTTATTGGCATAGAGTTGCTTGTAGTAATCTCTCATGATCCTTTGTATTTCTGCAGTGTCAGTGGTTACTTCTCCTTTTTCATTTCTAATTCTATTGATTTGAGTCTTCTCCCTTTTTCTCTTGATGAGTCTGGCTAATGGTTTATCAATTTTGTTTATCTTCTCAAAGAACCAGCTTTTAGTTTTTTTGATCTTTGCTATTATCCCCTTCATTTCTTTTTCATTTATTTCTGATCTGATCTTTATGATTTCTTTCCTTCTGCTAGCTTTGGGGTTTTTTTGTTCCTCTGTCTCTAATTGCTTTAGGTGCAAGGTTAGGTTGTTTATTCGAGATGTTTCCTGTTTCTTGATGTAGGCTTGTATTGCTATAAACTTCCCTCTTAGAACTGTTTTTGCTGCATCCAATAGGTTTTGGGTCGTCGTGTCTCCATTGTCATTTGTTTCTAGGTATTTTTTTGAGTTCCCCTTTGATTTCTTCAGTGATCACTTCGTTATTAAGTAGTGTATTGTGTAGCCTCCATGTGTTTGTAATTTTTACAGATCTTTTCCTGTAATTGATATCTAGTCTCATAGCATTGTGGTTGGAAAAGATACTTGATACGATTTCAATTTTCTTAAATTTACCAAGGTTTGATTTGTGACCCAAGATATGATCTATTCTGGAGAATGTTTCATGAGCACTTGAGAAAAATGTGTATTCTGTTGTTATTGGGTGGAATGTCCTGTAAATATCAATTAAGTCCATCTTTTTTAATGTATCATTTAAAGCTTGTGTTTCCTCAGTTATTTTCACTTTGGATTATCTGTCCATTGGTGAAAGTGGGGTGTTAAAGTCCCCTACTATGATTGTGTTACTGTCGATTTCCCCTCTTATGGCTGGTAGCATTTGCCTTATGTATTGAGGTGCTCCTATGTTGGGTGCATAAATATTTACAATTGTTATACCTTCCTCTTGGATCGATCCCTTGATCATTATATAGTGTCCTTCTTTGTCTCTTGTAATAGTCTTTATTTTAAAGTCTATTTTGTCTGATATGAGAATTGCAACTCCAGCTTTCTTTTGACTGCCATTTGCATGGAATATCTTTTTCCATCCCCTCACTTTCAGTCTGTATGTGTCTCTAGGTCTGAAGTGGGTCTCTTGTAGACAGCATATATATGGGTCTCGTTTTTGTATCCATTCAGCCAGTCTGTGTCTTTTGGTGGGAGCATTTAATCCATTTACATTTAAGGTAATTATCGATATGTGTGTTCCTATTCCCATTTTCTTAAATGTTTTGGGTTTGTTATTGTAGGTGTTTTCCTTCTCTTGTGTTTCTTGCCTAGAGAAGTTCCTTTAGCATTTGTTGTAAAGCTGGTTTGGTGGTGCTGAACTCTCTCAGCTTTTGCTTGTCTGTAAAGGTTTTAATTTCTCCATCAAATCTGAATGAGATCCTTGCTGGATAGAGTAACCTTGGTTGTAGGTTTTTCTCCTTCATCACTTTAAGTATATCCTGCCACTCCCTTCTGGCTTGCAGAGTTTCTGCTGAAAGATCAGCTGTTAACCTTATGGGGATTCCCTTGTGTGTTATTTGTTGTTTTCCCCTTGCTGCTTTTAATATGTTTTCTTTATATTTAATTTTTGATAGTTTGATTAATATGTGTCTTGGCGTGTTTCTCCTTGGATTTATCCTGTATGGGACTCTCTGTGCTTCCAGGACTTGATTAACTATTTCCTTTCCCATATTAGGGAAGTTTTCAACTATAATCTCTTCAAATATTTTCTCAGTCCCTTTCTTTTTCTCTTCTTCTTCTGGGACCCCCATAATTCGAATGTTGGTGCATTTAATGTTGTCCCAGAGGTCTCTGAGACTGTCCTCAGTTCTTTTCATTCTTTTTTCTTTATTCTGCTCTGCAGTAGTTATTTACACTATTTTATCTTCCAGGTCACTTATCCGTTCTTCTGCCTCAGTTATTCTGCTATTGATCCCGTCTAGAGTATTTTTAATTTCATTTATTGTGTTTTTCATCGTTGCTTCGTTCCTCTTTAGTTCTTCTACGTCCTTGTTAAATGTTTATTGCATTTTGTTTATTCTATTTCCAAGATTTTGGATCATCTTTATTATCATTATTCTGAATTCTTTTTCAGGTGAACTGCGTATTTCCTCTTTATTTGTTAGGTCTGGTGTGTTTTTACCTTGCTCCTTCATCTGCTGTGTGTTTTTCTGTCTTCTTATTTTGCTTATCTTACTTGTTTGGGGTCTCCTTTTCACAGGCTGCAGGTTCGTAGTTCCCGTTGTTTTTGGTATCTGTGCCCAGTGGCTAAGGTTGGTTCAGTGGGTTGTGTAGGCTTCCTCGTGGAGGGGACTAGTGCCTGTGTCTGGTGGATGAGTCTGGATCTTGTCTTTCTGGTGGGCACGTCCACGTCTGGTGTTGTGTTTTGGGGTGTCTGTGGCCTTATTATGATTTTAGGCAGCCTCTCTGCTAATGGATGGGGCTGTGTTCCTGTCTTGCTAGTTGTTTGGCATAGGGTGTCCAGCACTGTAGCTTGCTGGTCGTTGAGTGAAGCTGGGTCTTGATGTTGAGATGGAGATCTCTGAGAGATTTTCGCCATTTGGTATTACGTGGAGCTGGGAGGTCTCTTGTGGACCAGTGTCCTGAAGTTGGCTCTCCCACCTCAGAGGCACAGCCCTGATGCCTGTCTGGAGCACCAAGAGCCTTTCATCCACACGGCTCAGAATAAAAGGGAGAAAAAATAGAAAGAAAGAGGATAAAATAAAATAAAGCTATTATAATAAAAAATAAGAAAAAATTATTAAGAAAAAATTTATTAGGAATTTTTTTAAATTTTTTTAAAATAAATTTATTAATTTTTTATAATAAAAATAAGAAAAAAAATTATTAAGAAAAAAATTTATTTGGATAAAATTTTTTTAATTTTTTAAAATAAAAAATATGAAAAAACTTATTAAGAAAAAAATTTTTTTTATTTTTTAAAAACATACTATTTTTGTTATAAATCTTCCAAAGCGGTGTGATTCTGAGTATTTAAGTCCACATTCTGTTTTAAGACTCTATATCCATTTTTCATAAAGAGTTACTATCCCTTTCTATCTTGTGTCATGTCTTCATCATTTTCTAGATCCCAGCTAACTGTGCAATCTCCTCCTCCTTTCTGGCTTTCTTCATGTTCTAACAGTCAGAAATTTCAGAAGACTTTTACTCCTCTGGAGTGAAATTGCCTGGGTTCAAGCCCTCTTTACCACTCACATTGCTGTGTGACTTCAGGTAAGAGACTTGAATCTTTCTTTGCCTCCGTTTTTCCATCTGAAAAAGAGGAAGAAAATATCAACTTCATAGGGTTTCTGTGAAGATTAAATTCTTTGGTAAACTTTAGCACAGGGAGGAAGAGAGGACACTAGAAGAGGCAATGTTTACCAGACCATTATATCCAGCTTTTAATCCTCACAACTTCTCAATGCAGCAACTCCTTGGAATATCCTCTTTATAGAGATAAAAACCCTTGAAACTTTAAGCTAATGGGTGGAGGAGTGCATATTAAAACACAAGCCTCTTGTCTGTGATGCTCACAAATGTCTGCTACTCACAGAGATTCCTCAGTTCTTGGAGGGATTTCTTACAAGCAAAATTGACAAAGTGAATTCCTGTACATTGAGTCCTTTGGCCTGGACTCCCCAGTTTTATTCTTGCTACTTCATAAGGGTACTCATAAGTATAACAAGCTTTTGGTTTCCTTCAGATGCATAGCAGTGAAGAACACAATGACTAAGAGTATAATTTGGGACCATTGCCATGATTCATGCTAAAGTATACATAGTTTTACTCACCATTTGCATCAGTACAAATCCAACACATTTAAAAGGGCAAATGACATCTTAGTATTATTATGAAAATAGCTTTGACCCTATGGACTCCCTGAATATGCCTCAAGTACTCCCAGGGGTTCACAGACCACACTTTGAGAACCACTGATTAAGCAGCCACCTAAAGGCATGCATGAATTTCAACTATATTCCACAAGATGGTGCTATAATAATGCACATCGGTAATTAAATGTTGGGTCAAGGCTGATTTTACAAATTTGGTTGGTTTCAGAAACCAATGTAGCTAAAACGTATATACTAAGAAAGTTGCCTTAGTAGGCTCTTGGAGTACCATGTCTATCTTATTATCTGAGCCCTCACCTCCAGCACATAACCTTGTTCCCTGAATACTGCTTTGCTCATAGTTACATTCCATATAAACCCTTTCCTCAGGGGCACATGAACACCTCATGTTAATTTGGATGGTCATATGTTGCAATCATGGACTCTCGAAACCTTATCAAATTTAATGCTTTTTTGTTAAGAATATTTTACCTCCTTCCAAATAACCGTCCACCTTTGTTTTTACAAACCATACACCCTGGAATTACATGTAACTTTCTTGGAGATGAGATCTTTAAGTTCTGTGGTTCTAAAGCTGTATTTTCAGGGGGGGAGGAGCACAAATCCTTTTGTGACTTTGACAAAAGCTGTGGACCTTCTTCCCAGAAAAAAATGTACATATATGTACATGAAACTTTGCATACAATTTCAAAGATCTTAGATATGCCCTGAAGCCACGACTCATGTTAAGAACTGCTTTAGTGGTAGAAACTCTTGCCAAGCCCCATCTAACTCTTTCAGTTTAGGTAAAAGAGAAGTTCGTATTACACAAAAGAGATCTGGAGTCTATATGTCCTCTTATTGTTTTGCTATTATTAAGAACTTTATCTGTATGCTATAGTGTTTTCATCCTTTAAAAATCCCATGCTTCTAGTTGATAAAGATAAAAATTTAATATCCCCACCAGGATTTTGATATGGCTTTTTGACAAGGGGTCATTGCTCTCCATGTTAAAGATTATGTGCTATCTTTTTCATATACACCACTAGCCAAGAACATTTTGCCAGACTTTATTTTTGTATTCTATATTACAAAGCAATAGGATCCATTTTATTTTTTAGATGTAAAATTATAATATTTAATATGACGTTTGTTATCAAATTACTGGCAACCTACACTACCCTCAGGGCCTTTGACACTTTCTGAGAGGCTTACTGTCTGAAATTTCTCCTTTAAACATTTATTCATTCAATTCTTGAAGACTTTTCTTTGGAATTCCCTATTAAACGGTGAACTACCCAAGAAAAAGTACATGTTAAGCTGGTGGTTTAAGGTACATTCTGTGGATTCTTGGGTCTCATAAAAATGATCTAGAAAGCCTAAAAAGTTTTGCTTTTTTTTTTTTTACTTCTTTATTGGAGTATAATTGTTTTACAATGGTGTGTTAGTTTCTGCATTATAACAAAGTGAATCAGCTATACATATACATATATCCCCATATCTACTCCCCCTTGCACCTCCCTCCAACCCTCCCTATCCCATCCTTCTAGGTGGTCACAGGGCACCGAGCTGATCTCCCTGTGCTATGCGGCTGCTTCCCACTAGCTATTTTATATTTGTAGTATATATTAGTCCATGACACTCTCTCACTTCGTCCCAGCTTCCCCTTCCCCCTCCCTGTGTCCACAAATCCATTCTCTACATCTGCGTCTTTATTCCTGTCTTGCCCCTAGGTTCTTCTGACCATTTTCTTTTTCTTTTTTTTTTAGATTCAATATATATGTGTTAGCATATGCTATTTGTTTTTCTCTTTCTGACACCTCACTCTGTATGACAGACTCTAGGTCCATCCACCTCACTACAAATAACTCAAATTTGTTTCCTTTTATGGCTGAGTAATATTCCATTGTATATATGTGCCACATCTTCTTTATCCATTCATCTGTCGATGGACACTTAGGTGGCTTCCATGTCCTGGCTATTGTAAATAGAGCTGCAATGACCATTTTGGTACATGATTCTTTTTGAATTATGGTTTTCTCAGGGTATATGCCCAGTAGTGGGATTGCTGGGTCATATGGTAGTTCTATTTTTCATTTTTTAAGGAACCTCCATACTGTTCTCCATAGTGGCTGTACCAATTTACATTCCCACCAACAGTGCAAGAGGGTTCCCTTTCACCACACCCTCTCCAGCATTTATTGTTTGTAGATTTTTTAATGATGGCCATTCTTATTGGTGTGAGGTGACACCACATTGTAGTTTTGATTTGCATTTGTCTAAAGATTAGTGATGTGAAGCATCCATTCATGTGTTTGTGGGCAATCTGTATATCTTCTTTGGAGACATGTCTATATAGGTCTTCTGCCCATTTTTGGATTGGGTTGTTTGTTTTTTTGATATTGAGCTGCATGAGCTGATTGTAAATTTTGGAGATTAATCCTTTGTCAGTTGCTCCATTTGTAAATATTTTCTCCCATTCTGAGGGTTGTCTTTTGGTCTTGTTTATGGTTTCCTTTGCTGTGCAAAAGCTTTTAAGTTTCATTAGGTCCCATTTGTTTATTTGTGTTTTTATTTCCATTTCTCTAGGAGGTGGATCAAAAAGGATCTTGCTGTGATTCATGTTATAGAGTGTTCTGCCTATGTTTTCCTCTAAGAGTTTGATAGTGTCTGGCCTTACATTTAGGTCTTTAACCCATTTTGAGTTTATTTTTATGTATGGTGTTGGGGAGTGTTCTAATTTCATTCTTTAACATGTAGCTGTCCAGTTTTCCCAGCACCACTTATTGAAGAGGGCTTCTTTTCTCCATTGTATATTCTTGCCTCCTTTATCAAAGATAAGGTGACCATATATGTGTGGGTTTATCTCTGGGTTTTCTGTTCTGTTCCATTGATCTATATTTCTGTTTTCGTGCCAGTAACATACTGTCTTGATTACTGTAGCGTTGTAGTATAGTCTGAAGTCAGGGAACCTGATTCCTCCAGCTCCGTTTTTCTTTTTCAAGATTGTTTTTGTTATTCGGGGTCTTTTGTTTTTCCATGCAAATTGTGAAATTTTTTGTCCTAGTTCTGTGAAAAATTCCATTGGTAGTTTGATAGGGATTGCATTGAATCTGTAGATTGTTTGGGCCATATAGTCATTTTCTCAATGTTGATTCTTCCAAATCAAGAACATGGTATAGCTCTCCATCACTTTGTATCATCTTTAATTTCCTTCATCAGTGTCTTATTGTTTTCTGCATACAGGTCTTTGGTCTCCTTAGGTAGATTTATTCCTAGGTATTTTATTCTTTTTGTTGAAATGGTAAATGGGAGTGTTTCATAATTTCTCTTTCAGATTTTTCATCTTTAATGTATAGGAATGCAAGACATTTCTGTGCATTCATTTTGCATCCTGTTACTTTACCAAATTCATTGAATAGCTCTAGTAGTTTTCTGGTAGAATCTTTAGGATGTATAGCATCATGTCATCTTCAAACAGTGACAGTTTTACTTTTTTTTCCAATTTGGATTCTTTTTATTTCTTTTTATTCTCTGATTGCTGTGGCTGAAACTTCCACAATTATGTTGATTAATAGTGGTGAGAATGGGCAACCTTGTCTTGTTCCTGGTCTTTGTGGAAATGGTTTCAATTTTTCACCATTCAGAATGATGTTGGCTGTGGGTTTATCATATATGGCCTGTATTATGTTGAGGAAAGTTCCCTTTTTGCCTACTTTCTGGAGGGTTTTTTTCATAAATGGGTGTTGAATATTGTCAAAAGCTTTTTCTGCATCTGTTGAGAAGATCATATGTTTTTTCTCCTTCAATTTTTAAATATGATTTATCACATTGATTTGTGTATAGTGAAAAAATCCTTGCATTCCTGGGATAAACCTCACCTGATCATGGTGTATGATCCTTTTAATGTGCTGTTGGATTCTGTTTGCTAGTATTTTGTCGAGGATTTTAACATCTATGTTCATCAGTGATATTGGCCTGTAGTTTTCTTTCTTTGTGACATCTTTGCCTGGTTTTGGTATCAGGGTGATGGTGGCCTCTTAGAATGAGTTTGGGAGTGTTACTCCCTCTGATATATGTTGGAAGAGTTTGAGAAGGATAGGTGTTAGCTCTTCTCTAAATGTTTGATAGAATTTGCCTGTGAAGCCATCTGGTCCTGGGCTTTTGTTTCTTGGAAGATTTTAATCACAGTTTGAATTTCAGTGCTTGTGATTGGTCTGTTTATATTTTCTATTTCTTCCTGGTTTAGTCTCTGAAGGTTTTGCTTTTCTAAAAATTTTCCCAGTTCTTCCAGGTTGTACATTTTATTGTCATGTATGTGCTTGTAGTAATCTCTCATGATCCTTAGTATTTCTGCAGTGTCAGTTGTTACTTCCTTTTCATTTCTAATTCTATTGATTTGTGTCTTCTCCCTTTTCTTTTTTGATGAGTCTGGCTAATGGTTTATCAATTTTATTTATCTTCTCAAAGATCCAGCTTTTAGTTTTATTGATCTTTGTTATTGTTTTCTCTGTTTCTATTTCATTTATTTCCACTCTGATCTTTATGATTTCTTTCCTTCTGCTAACTTTGGGGATTTTCTGTTCTTCTTTCTCTAATTGCTTTAGGTGCAAGGTTAGGTTGTTTATTTGAGATGTTTCTTGTTTCTTAAGGTAAGATTGTATTGCTATAAACTTCCCTCTTAGAACTGCTTTTGCTGCATCCCATAGGTTTTGGGTCGTTGTGTTTTCATTGTCATTTGTTTCTAGGTTTTTTTAAAATTTCCTCTTTGATTTCTTCAGTGACCTCTTGTTTATTAAGTAGTGTATTGTTTAGACTCCATGTGTTTGTAGTTTTTACAGATTTTTTCCTCTGATTGTTATCTAGTCTCTGAGCATTGTGGTCAGAAAAGTTACTTGATACGATTTCAATTTTCTTAAATTTACCAAGTCTTGATTTGTTACCCAAGATATGATCTATCCTGGAGAATGTTCCATGAGCACTTGAGAAGAATGTGTATTCTGTTGTTTTTGGATGGAATGTCTTATAAATATCAATTAAGTCCATCTTGTTTAATGTATCACTTAAAGCTTGTGTTTCCTTATTTATTTTTATTTTGGATGATCTTTCCATTTGTGAAAGTGGGGTGTTGAAGTCCCCTACTATGATTGTGTTACTGTCGATTTCCCCTTTTATCACTGTTAGCATTTGCCTTATGTATTGAGGTGCTTCTGTGTTGTGTGCATAAATATTTACAATTGTTATATCTTCTTCTTGGTTTGATCCCTTGATCATTATATAGTGTCCTTCTTTGTCTCTTGTAATAGCGTTTATTTTAAAGTTTAGTTTAGCTGATATAAGTATTGCTACTCCAGCTTTCTTTTGATTTCTTTGTGCATCGAATATCTTTTTCCATCCCCTCACTCTCAGTCTGTGTGTGTCCCTAGGTTTGAAGTGAGTCTCATGTAGACAGCATATATACGCATCTTGTTTTTGTGTCCATTCAGCCAGTCTATGTCTTTTGGGGGGGAGAATTTAATTGATTTACATTTAAGGCAATTATCGATATGTATGTTCCTATTACCATTTTCATAATTGTTTTGGGTTCGTTTTTGTAGGTCTTCTCTTGTGTTGCCTGCCCAGAGAAGTTCCTTTAACATTTGTTGTAAAGCTGGTTTGGTGGTGCTGAATTCTCTTAGCTTTTGTTTGTCTGTAAAGGTTTTAATTTCTCTGTCAAATCTGAATGAGATCCTTGCTGGGTAGAGTAATCTTGGTTGTAGGTTTTTCTCCTTCATCACTTTAAATATGTCCTGCCCCTCCCTTCTGGCTTGCAGAGGTTTTGCTGGAAGGTCAGCTGCTACCCTTATGGGGATTCCCTTGTATGTTAACTGTTGCTCTTCCGTTGCTGCTTTTAATATTTTTTCTTTGTATTTAATTTTTGATAGTTTGATTAATATATGTATTGGCATGTTTCTCCTTGGATTTTTCCTTTATGGATTCTCTGCACTTCCTGTGCTTGATTGACTATTTCCTTTCCCATATTAGGGAAGTTTTCAACTATAATCTCTTCAAATATTTTCTCAGTCCTTTTCTTTTTCTCTTCTTCTTCTGGGTCCCCTATAATTCGAATGTTGGTGCATTTAATGTTGTCCCAGAGGTCTCTGAGACTGTCCTAAATTCTTTTCATTCTTTTCTCTTTATTCTGCTCTGTGGTAGTTGTTTCCACTATTTTATCTTCCAGGTCACTTATTCGTTCTTCTGCCTCAGTTATCTGCTATTGATTCCTTCTAGAGAACTTTTAATTTCATTTACTGTGTTTTTCATCATTGATTGTTTGCTCTTTAGTTCTTCTATGTCCTTGTTAAATGTTCCTTGTATTTTCTCCATTCTATTTCCAAGATTTTGTATCATCTTAACTATCATTACTCTGAATTATTTTTCAGGTAGACTGCTTGTTTCCTTCTCATTTGTTTGGTCTGGTGGGTTTTTACCTTGCTCCTCCATCTGCTGTGTAATTCTCTGTCTTCTCATTTTGCTTAACTTACTGTGTTTGGGGTCTCCTTTTCGCAGGCTGCATGTTCGTTATTCCTGTTTTTTTTAGTGTCTGCCTCCAGTGGGTAATGTTGGTTCAGTGGGTTGTGTAGGCTTCCTGGTTGAAGGGACTGGTGCCTGTGCTCTGGTGGATGAGGCTGGATCTTGTCTTTCTGGTGGGCAGGACCACATCCAGTGGTGTGTTTTGGGGTGTCTGTGGTCTTATTATGATTTTAGGCAGCCTCTCTGCTAATGGGTGGTGTTTTGTTCCTGCTTACTAGTTGTTTGGAATGGGCTGTCCAGCACTGGAGCTTGCTGGTCATTGAGTGGAGCTGGGTCTTAGCGTTGAAATGGAGATCTCTGGGAGAGCTCTTGCTGATTGATATTACAGGGGACCAGGAGGTCTCTTGTGGTCCAGTGTCTTGAACTCGGCTCTCCCACCTCAGAGGCTCAGTCCTGACACCTGTTTGGGACACCAAGACCCTGTCAGCCACATGTCTGCAGCATCAGTTGTCATTATTGTTGCTTTCTTTCTCTCTCAACACCTAAGCATGATAACATACACCCTCTTTCTTCTAAATTGGGAGAAGCTGAAGGAGAGCTGGTGGGAGCAGGAGGAGCCACAGTCACAGTTGATGTTTGATTCCAATGAAGTCAAAACAGTGCGAACCCCCCTTCTCTTGCGCCCTGCACTAACTTTCTCAGCACACGATCTGCCACATCACCACCTAAAAAGGTTTTGTTTGCAGTTTTAAAAATGTGTAAGTTTTGAATGAACAAAACCCTCAAATACAGGTGTCATGTATCAAATTTAATATATTGGAGTACAGTAATGCCTTAACTTTTGATTAACTTTGTAATATGAATTAATTAAAGATTTGCATCTATAGATTAGCTTTATATTAGTAAAATGCCACCCTCTTTTTGTATTCTTATTGGAAGAGGCTCAACATACAATTTGTTTGGTAATACAATTCTTCTGAGAATAATTGCCATAAGCTATTAGTTACACTACTCCTACATATTTCTCTCTACACCTAATTGTGCCCTTCATACTTTTCCATCCTGTCCACTATCCCATCTTTCCTCTCATCAAAACCCTTCATGCTTTCTTAAATATATGTTTTACCAGGCACTCATTTACTCCCTTATATCATGTCTGATAGGGGCTCCAAAAGCCTCCTTTTTACTCACTCCTCTCAGTAATCTGATTTCCCCCAGACCCCAGCCATTTTTGCCTTCTTCTCTCAACAGTGCTGCTTTCTGAGGCTCTTTCAATGTACCACCTGTTCTGACAGCTGGGGACTAATTTTAACTAGGGAGCGAGTAGTCTTTCTGGAAGGGGATGAGGGCACAGGCAGTTCTGACTACAACTTGGTAAACAGGGCTGAATCTAACCAGATGCTACCAACCGAACATGCTGCTGCCTAAAGTTTACTCAGAGGTGAGTAACAGCTTGAGGACCTGACAGTGTAATCCAGAGGAAGGAATATTGCAATGATCATAATTCCTTCCGTCTTTTTTCCCCTAGCTTTTTTTCTTCAGCCCCTAACTCTACATGCAACTTTGGGCAAGTCACTTTCCTATCTGAGTTTCCTCTTCATGGTGTACAGAATTTAAAAAGTTGGAGTCAAATAGCCTAGAGTCAAATTAACCTGATTGCATGATCTTGAGGTCTAACACCCTATGATTAGGTGCTAAAAACAGAAAGAAAGGCCCAGGGCTACTGGGAATGAAGAAAGGCCCTGGGGTTGAGAGTAGATCAGTTCCAGGAGGAGAGAAACCTTGTATAGGTTTCACTAGATGCTATGTGGTGAGATGACAATAGATATAGAGGAGTAGAGGCCTGGGGATGGTGATGGACTAGGGCACACTGGAACAAAAACCAAACTTTTCTTGTTTTGCAGTGTTGTTCTGCCCTAAATTACTATCGTCCAAACCCTTGCAGTGTGTCACCAGATGTCTCATTGCTGTCTGCCCTGCATTCTACCACTCAGCTTTGTAATTCCTTTTGCACATGACCTTAAGACTAAGTTTCCTAAAGTGCAACTTCATTCATGCCAGTCCCCTTCTTTAAAAATATCAGCCAGTGATTTCCCATGGCCTACAGAATAAAATAGAAACTATTCTTGCTTTTGAGGTCCTTCTTCATCTGTCCTCAACTAGTTTCCAAGTCTTACTCACTTCTCCCCTGCAGGTACTCAATGCACACGTCACTCTGGATTCCTTTTTCTTCCAACATGTAATGTCTATACTCACCTTAGTTGACAATCCTATCCATACTTCATGGTCCATCTCAAATGACCCTGTGTCTCTCAACTCTACCTCTTTGGAGTGCTCTGATGGTACCTTTCATAGGCAATTCCATTTTGCCTTGTGTGTGATTGCTTTTTGTATTAAATTTCCCTTTCTTAGGTGTAAGATCCCAGAGGGTAGAGACTCCACGTCATTTCATCTGTATCAGTTTTTTCTATCTAATCCCTACAATTGTGCCTAGTATGTTTCTGTGTGCATTGAGACTCAATAAATATTTATTGAAATAAATGTAATATTTAAAAAATCTGCTTTCTCCAAACTCAGTTCTTTTTGTTCTGTTTTCTAAGTAATTAAAAAGGATTTTGAGCTATAAGACTTTTAGGGAACCGTTCTGGCAGGGCATTTGGGTAGTTGTTCTAGTACTATTTTCCAGCTTTAACCTGATGTTCATCCCTATTGAAGCCAGCAAGTCTCTTAATATACTGGGGGCAGCTAAGAAAAAGTTTGTGACTGACTACTGAGTTACAAAAATGTCTATTGAGATCAGAATGAGGACAATACCTATTATGATATACTTTCAAAGGTTTCATATATTGCCCCTTTTTATTTCCTACTCTAGGATTCTAGAACCTCCACAAAGCAAACCTGACTATCTCAAACTGCCAGGGTTATAGGGTTTCTGTCCATGTTACACTGTTCCTCCCACCAATTTCCCAATGAAAACGTAGTACACATTATCCTTAAACTTCCACTTCAGAGCAGGTTAAACAACATTTCCTTGGGAACAGTTGATAGTATTTCCAACAAATGGAGAGGTGAAAATTGCATCTGTGGTCACTGTTAGGTACCATTATCTACTTAATGCAGAATTGTGCTATGTATTCTGGGGCCCAAGGGACTGTGGAGTAAGAAAAATTAAATGAAAGTACTATTGAGTACTTGGATGGGAGTACTTGAAAGAATTGAGTATTTGGATGGGAACTTAACAATTTTTAGTCCTGTGAGAGGCAGGGATTTTTGTAGATGAGACAACTGAAATAAAATTGGAGAGACACTGGGAGCAATTGGTTCAAGATAGTGGAGTAGAAGGACGTGAGCTCACTCCCTCTTGCGAGAGGACTGGAATCACAGCTAACTGCTGAACAATCATCGACAGGAAGACACTGGAACTCACCAAAAAAATACCCCACAACCAAAGACAAAGGAGAAGTCACAATGAGATGGTAGGAGGGGTGCAATCACAATAAAATCAAATTCCATAACCACTGGGCGGGTGATGCACAAACTGGAGAACAATTATAACACAGAAGTCCACCCACTGGAGTGAAGGTCCTTAGCCCCACATCAGGCTTCCCAACCTGGGGGTCCAGCAACGGGAGGAGGAATTCCCAGAGAATCAGACATTGAAGGCTAGTGAGATTTGATTGCAAGACTTCAACAGGACTGGGGGAAACAGAGACTCCACTTTTGGAGGGCACACACAAAGTAGTGTGTGCATGAGACCCAGAGGGAAGGAGCAATGACCCCATAGGAGATGATCTCCTGCTGAGGCATGGGGTGGATGTGGCTTACTGCAGGGACAAGGACACAGGCAGCAGAAGCTCTGGGAAGTACTCCTTTGCATAAGTCCTCCTGGAGTCCACCATTAGCCCCACCAAAGAGCCTGTAGCCTCCAGTGCTGGGATGCCTCAGGCCACAAAACCAACAAGGAGGGAACTCAACCCCACCCATCAGCAGACAAGAAGATTAAAGTTTTATTGAGTTCTGCCCACCAAAGCAACACCAGCTCTACCCACCACCAGTCCCTCTCATCAGGAAGCTTGCATAAGCCTCTGAGATAACTTCATCCACCAGAAGGCAGAAGGAGAAGCAGGAAGAACTACAATCCTGCAGCCTGTGGAACAAAAACCACATTCACAGAAAGATAGACAAAATGAAAAGGCAGAGGACTTTGTACCAGGTGAAGGAACAAGATAAAATCCAAGAAAAACAACTAAATAAAGTGGAGATAGGCAACCTTCTACAAAAAGAATTCAGAATAATGATAGTGAAGATGATCCAGGACCTCAGAAAAAGAATGGAGGCAAAGATCGAGAAGATGCAAGAAATGTTTAACAAAGACCTAGAAGAATTCAAGAACAAACACCTAGAATAATTCAAGAACAAACACCTAGAAGAATTAAAGAACAAACACCTAGAAGAATTAAAGAACTGACAAACAGAGATGAACAATACAATAACTGAAATGAAAAACACACTAGAAGGAATCAATAGCATAATAACTGAAGCAAAAGAACGGGTAAGTGACCTAGAAGACAGAAGGGTGGAATTCACTGCCACGGAACAGAATAAAGAAAAAAGAATGAAAAGAAATGAAGACAGCCTAAGAGACCTCTGGGACAATGTTGAATACACCCACATTCACATTATAGGGGTCCAAGAAGGAGAAGAGATAGAGAAAGGACCCAAGAAGGTATTTGAAGAGATTATAGTCAAAAACGTCCCTAAGGTCTCCCAAGATAGGGGGTTGGCCAATCTGGGGTGTCCGAACCATCCAGAGAAGCTGGCAGGGAAGAGGCAACTCAACGCTTTTCATTTCCGCAATCCTTTCCCTGGGACCACAAATCCCAGAAGTCACTGTGGCCACCCCCACCCCATTATTACCCTCAGAGGCTGGTAGTCTGGGCCGCCTGGGGCAGGAGTGCCCTCTAGTGGCAGACGAGAGCATCGGTGCACAGACACCCACAGCTCGGGAGCGTGGGAAACTGCGGCTGCACAGGCTGAGTACTCGGAGAGGACAGACCCGGTGGTACTGCGAGGTCCATCC
This sequence comes from Balaenoptera acutorostrata, assembly GCF_949987535.1. Taxonomy (NCBI): domain Eukaryota; kingdom Metazoa; phylum Chordata; class Mammalia; order Artiodactyla; family Balaenopteridae; genus Balaenoptera; species Balaenoptera acutorostrata. Next base: position 66,919,126 of record NC_080085.1, read on the forward strand.
TGTCAGCAGGTGGTTAATTTTTAGATGAAACAAAAACTCACTAATTTAGAGACAAAAATCACCACGTTCGGAGGAGCTTCAAGATGGTGGAAGAGTAAGACATGGAGATCACCTTCCTCCCCACAAATACATCAGAAATACATTTACATGTGGAACAACTCCTACAGAACACCTACTGAACGCTGGCAGAAGACCTCAGACCTCCCAAAAGGCAAGAAACTCCCCACGTACCTGGGTAGGGCCAAAAAAAAGAAAAAACAGAGACAAAAGAATAGGGACGGGACCTGCACCAGTGGGAGGGAGCTGTGAAGGAGGAAAGGTTTCCACATACTAGGAAGTCCCTTTGTGGGCGGACACTGCAGGTGGCAGAGGGGAAGCTTCGGGGCGATGGAGGAGAACACAGCAACAGGGGTGCAGAGGGCAAAGCGGAGAGATTCCTGCACAGAGGATCCGTGCTGACCAGCACTCACCAGCCTGAGAGGCTTGTCTGCTCACCTGCTGGGACGGGTGGGGGCTGGGAGATGAGGCTCCGGTTTCGGAGGTCATATCCCAGGGAGAGGACTGGGGTTGGCTGTGTGAACACAGCCTGAAGGGGGCTAGTGCACCACAGCTCGCCGGGAGGGAGTCTAGGAAAAAGTCTGGAGCTGCCGAAGATGCAAGAGACTTTTTCTTGCCTCTTTGTTTCCTGGTGTGCAAGGGGAGGGGATTAAGAGCACCGCTTAAAGGAGCTCCAGAGATGGGCACGAGCCGCGGCTATCAGCGTGGACCCCAGAGACGGGCATGAGACGCTAAGGCTGCTGATGCAGCCACCAAGAAGCCTGTGTGCAAGCACAGGTCACTATCCACACCTCCCATCCTGGGAACCTGTGCAGCCCGCCACTGCCAGGGTCCCGTGATCCAGGGACAACTTCCCCGGGAGAACACACGGCGCACCTCAGGCTGCTGCAACGTCATGCCAGCCTCTGCCGCCACAGGCTCGCCCCGAATCCTGTACATCTCCCTCCCCACGGACTGAGTGAGAGAGCCCCCTAATCAGCTACTCCTTTAACCCCGTCCTGTCTGGGCAAAGAACAGATGCCCTCAGGCGACCTACACACAGAGGTGGGGCCAAATCCAAAGCTGAAACCCAGGAGCTGTGCAAAAAAAGAAGAGAAAGGGAAATTTCTCTCAGCAGCCTCAGGAGCAGTGGATTAAATCTCCACAATCAACCTGATGTAGCCTGCATCTGTGGAATACCTAAATAGACAATGAATCATCCCAAATTGAGTAGGTGGACTTTGGGAGCAACAATATATATATATTTCTTTCACTTTTTTTCATTTTGCGAGTGTGTATGTGTATGCTTTTGTGTGTGATTTTGTCTGTATAACTTTGCTTTTACCATTTGTCCTAGGGTTCTGTCTGTACTTTGTTTGTTTTTTCAGTATAGTTTTTAGAGCTTGTTATAATTGGTGAATTTGTTTTTTGGTTTGGTTGCTCTCTTCTTTCTTTCTTTCTTTTTTTGTATTATATTTAAAATTTTTTTTAATAATTATTTTTTATTTTAATAACTTTTATTTTATTTTATTTTATTTACTTCTTTCTTTCTTTCCTTCTTTTTCTCCCTTTTATTCTGAGCCATGTGGATGACAGGCTCTTGTTGCTCCAGCCAGGCATCAGGGCTGTACCTCTGAAGAGGGAGAGCCAAGTTCAGGACATAGGTCCACAAGACACCTCCCAGCTCCACATAATATCAAATGGTGAAAATCTCCCAGAGATCTCCATCTCAATGCCAAGACCCAGCTCCACTTAATGACCAACAGGCTACGGGGCTGGACACCCCATGCCAAACAACTAGTCAGACAGGAGCACAACCCCACCCATTAGAAGAGATGCTGTCTAAAATCATAATAAGGCCCCAGGTACCCCAAAACACACCACCAGATGTGGACTTGCCCAACAGAAAGACAAGATTCAGCCTCATCCACCAGAACACAGGCACTAGACCCCTCCACCAGGCAGCTTACACAACCCACTGAACCAACTTTAGAAACTGGGGGTGGACACTGAAAACAACGGGAACTATGAACCCACAGCCGGCGAAAAGGAGACCCCAAACACAGTAAGTTAAGCAAAATGAGAAGACAGAGAAACACACAGCAGATGAAGGAACAAGGTAAAAACCCACCAGACCTAACAAATGAAGAAGAAATACGCAGTTTACCTGAAAAAGGATTCAGAATAATGATAGTAAAGATGTTCCAAAATCTTGGAAATAGAATGGAGAAAATAAAAGAAACGTTTAATAAGGACCTAGAAGAATTAAAGAGCAAGCAAACAGAGATGAACAACACAATAAATGGAATTAAAAATTCTCTAGAAGGGATCAATAGCAGAATAACTGAGGCAGAAGAACTGATAAGGGACCGGGAAGGTAAAATAGTGGAAATAATTACTGCAGAGTAGAATAAAGAAAAAAAGAATGAAAAGTATTGAGGACAGTCTCAGAGACCTCTGGGACAACATGAAATGCACCAACATTCGAATTATAGGGGTCCCAGAAGAAGAAGAGAAAAGGAGAGGGACTGAGAAAATATTTGAAGAAATTATAGTTGAAAACTTCCCTAATATGGGAAAGGAAACAGTCAAGTAGAGGAAGTGTAGAGAGTCCCATAAAGGATAAATCCAAGGAGAAACACGCCAAGACACATATTAAACAAACTATCAAAAATTAAATACAAAGAAAAGATATTAAAACCATCAAGGGAAAAACAACAAATAACACACAAGGGAATCCCCATAAGGTTAACATGTGATCTTACAGCAGAAACTTTGCAAGCCAGAAGGGAGAGGCAGGACATATTTAAAGTGATGAAGGAGAAAAACCTACAACCAAAACTACTCTACCCAGAAAGGATCTCATTCAGATTTGATGGAGAAATTAAAACCTTTACAGACAAGCAAAAGCTAAGAGAATTCAGCACCACAAAACCTGTTTTACAACAAATGCTAAAGGAACTTTTCTAGGCAGGCAACACAAGAGAAGGAAAAGACCTACAATAACAAACCCAAAACAATTAAGTAAATGGTAATAGGAACATACATATCAATAATGACCTTAAATGTAAATGGATTAAATGCCCCAACCAAAAGACACGGACTGGTTCAATGGATACAAAAAAAAGACTCATATATAGGCTGTCTACAAGAGGCCCACTGCATACCTAGGGACACATACAGATCGAAAATAAGGGGATGGAAAAATATATTCCATGAAAATGGAAATCAAAAAAAAGCTGGAGTAGCAATTCTCATATCAGACAAAATAGACTTTAAAATAAAGACTATTACAAGAGACAAAGAAGGACACTACATAATGATCAAGGGATCCATCCAAGAGGAAGATATAACAATTGTAAATATTTATGCACCCAACATAGGAACACCTCAATACATAAGGCAAATACTTAAAACCATTAAAGGGGAAATCGCCAGTAATGCAATCATAGTAGAGGATTTAACACCCCACGTTCTCCAATGGACAGATCATCCAAAATGAAAATAACTAAGGAAACACAAGCTGTAAATGATACATTAAATAAGATGGACTTAATTGATATTTATAGGACATTCCACCCAAAAACAACAGAACACACATTTTTCTCAAGTGCTCATGGAACATTCTCCAGGATATATCATATCTTGGGTCACAAATCAAGCCCTGGTAAATTTAAGAAAATGGAAATCGTTTCAAGTATCTTTTGCAACCACAATGCTATGAGACTAGATATCAATTACAGGAAAAAATCTGTAAAAAATACAAACACATGGAGGTTAAAAAATACACTACTTAATAACCAAGAGATCACTGAAGAAATCAAAAAATACCTAGAAACAAACGACAATGAAAACACCATGACCCAAAACCTACGGGATGCAGCAAAAGAAGTTCTAAGAGCGAAGTTTATAGTAATACAATCCTACGTCAAGAAACAAGAAATATCTCAAATAAACAATCTAAACTTACATCTAAAGTAATTAGAGAAAGATGAACAAAAACCCCCAAAGTTAGCAGAAGGAAAAAAATCATAAAGATCAGATCAGAAATAAATGAAAAAGAAATGAAGGAAACAATAGCAACAATTGATAAAACTAAAAGCTGGTTCTTTGAGAAGATAAACAAAATTGATAAACCATTAGCCAGACTCATCAAGAAAAAAAGGGAGAAGACTCAAATCAATAGAATTAGAAATGAAAAAGAAGTAACAACTGACACTGCAGAAATACAAATGATCATGTGAGATTACTACAAGCAACGATATGCCAATAAAATGGACAACCTGGAAGAAATGGACACATTCTTAGAAATGCACAACCTGCCGAGACTGAACCAGAAAGAAATAGAAAATATGAACAGACCAATCACAAGCACTGAAATTGAAACTGTGATTAAAAATCTTCCAACAAACAAAAGCCCAGTACCAGATGGCTTCACAAGCAAATTCTATCAAACATTTAGAGAAGAGCTAACACCTATCCTTCTCAAACTCTTCCAAAATATTGCAGAGGGAGGAACACTCCCACACTCATTCTACAAGGCCACCATTACCCTGATACCAAAACCAGACAAAGATGTCCCAAAGAACGAAAACTACAGGCCAACATCACTGATGAACATAGATGCAAAAATCCTTAACAAATACTAGCAAACAGAATCCAAAAGTACATTAAAATGATCATACAGCATGATCAAGTGGGGTTTATCCAAGGAATGCAAGGATTCTTCAATATACGCAAATCAATCAATGTGATACACCATATTAACAAACTGAAGGAGAATAACCATATGATCATCTCAATAGATGCAGAGAAAGCTTTTGACAAAATTCAACACCCATTTATGATAAAAGCCCTGCAGAAAGTAGGCATAGAGGGAACTTTCCTCAACATAATAAAGGTCATATATGACAAACCCACAGACAACATCGTCCTCAATGGTGAAAAACTGAAACCATTTCCACTACGATAAGGAACCAGACAAAGTTGCCAACCCTCACCACTATTATTCAACATAGTTTTGTAAGTTTTAGCCACAGCAATCAGAGAAGAAAAAGAAATAAAAGAAATCCAAATTGGAAAAGAAGTAAAGCTGTCACTGTTTGCAGACGACATGATACTATACACAGAGAATCCTAAAGATGCTCCCAGAAAACTACTAGAGCTTATCAATTAATTTGGTAAAGTAGCAGGATAAAAAAAATAATGCACAGAAATCTCTTGCATTGCTATACACTAATGATGAAAAATCTGAAAGTGAAACTAAGAAAACACTCCCATTTACCATTGCAACAAAAAGAATAAAATACCTAGGAACAAACCAACCTAAGGAGACAAAAGACCTGTATGCAGAAAATTATAAGACACTGATGAAAGAAATTAAAGATGATACAAATAGATGGAGAGATATACCATGTTCTTGGATTGGAAGAATCAACATTGTGAAAATGATTCTACTACCCAAAGCAATCAACAGATTCAGTGCAATCCCTATCAAACTACCACTGGCATTTTTCACAGAACTAGAACAAAAAATTTCACAATTTGTATGGAAACACAAAAGACCCCAAATAGCCAAAGCAATCTTGAGAAAGAAAAATGGAGCTGGAGGAATCAGGCTCCCTGACTTCAGACTACACTACAAAGCTACAGTCATCAAGACAGTGTGGTACTGGCACCAAAACAGAAATATAGATCAAAGGAACAGGATAGAAAGCCTAGAGATAAACCCATGCACATATGGTCACCTTATGTTTGATAAAGGAGGCAAGAATATACAGTGGAGTAACGACAGCCTCTTTAATAAGTGGTGCAGGGAAAACTGGACAGCTACATGTGAAAGAGTGAAATTAGAACACTCCCTAACACCATACACAAAAATAAACTCAAAATGGATTAAAGACCTAAATGTAAGGCCAGACACTGTCAAACTCTTAGAGGAAAACACAGGCAGAACACTCTATGACACAAATCACAGCAAGATCCTTTTTGACCCGCCTCCTAGAGAAATGGAAATAAAAACACAAATAAACAAATGGGACCTAATGAAACTTAAAAGCTTTTGCACCTCAAATGAAACCATTAAGAAGATGAAAAGACAGCTCTCAGAATGGGAGATAATATTTGCAAATGAAGCAACTGACAAAGGATTAATCTCCAAAATTTACAATCAGCTCATGCAGCTCAATATCAAAAAACAAACAATCCAATCCAAAAATGGGCAGAAACCTCAATAGACATTTCTCCAAAGAAGATATACAGATTGCCAACAAACACATGAAAGGATGCTCAACACAATTAATCATTAGAGAAATGCAAATCAAAACTACAATGAGATATCATCTCACACCAATCAGAATTGCCATCATCAAAAAATCTAAAACCAATAAATGCTGGAGAGGGTGTGGAGAAAAGGGAACCCTCTTGCACTGTTGGTGGGAATGTAAATTGATACAGCCACTATGGAGAACAGTATGGAGCTTCCTTAAAAAACTAAAAATAGAGGCTTCCCTGGTGGCGCAGTGGTTGAGAATCTGCCTGCCAATGCAGGGGACACGGGTTTGAGCCCTGGTCTGGGAAGATCCCACATACCGCAGAGCAACTGGGCCCATGAGCCACAATTGCTGAGCCTGCGCATCTGGAGCCTGTGCTCCGCGACAAGAGAGGCCGTGATAATGAGAGGCCCACACACTGCGATGAAGAGTGGCCCCCACGTGCCGCAACTAGAGAAAGCCCTCGCACAGAAACGAAGACCAACACAGACATAAATAAATAAATAATAAATAAATTTAAAAAAATTAAAAAAAAAACAACTAAAAATAGAAATACCATATGACCCAGCAATCCCACTACTGGGCATATAGTCTGATAAAACCATAATTCAAAAAGATTCATGTACCACAATGTTCATTGCAACTCTATTTACGATAGCCAGGACATGGGAGCAACCTAAGTGTCCATCAAGAGATGACTGCATAAAGATGATGTGGCACATATATACAATGGAATATTACTCAGCATAAAAAGAAATGAAATTGAGTTATTTGTAGTGAGGTGAGTGGACCTAGAGTCTGTCATACAGACTGAAGTAAGTCAGAAAGAGTAAAACAAATACCTTATGCTAACACATATATATGGAATCTAAAAAAAAAATATGGTCATGAGGAACCTAGGGGCAAGACGGGAATAAAGACACACACCTACTAGAGAATAGACTTGAGGATACAGGGAGCAGGAAGGGTAAGCTGGGACAAAGTGAGAGAGTGTCATGGACATATATACACTACCAAATGTAAAATAGGTAGCTACTGGGAAGCAGCCGCATAGCACAGGTCGATTAGCTCAGTGTTCTGTGACCGCCAGAGGGGTGGGTTAGGGAATGACAGAGGGAGGGATACGTAAGAGGGAAGAGACATGGGGATATATGTATATGTATAACTGATTCACTTCGTTATAAAGCAGAAACTAACACACCATTATAAAGCAATTATACTCCAATAAAGATGTTAAAAAAAAAAGTCCCATACATGGGAAAGGAAATAACCACCCAAGTCCAGGAAGTGCAGAGTGTCCCCGGCAGGATAAACCAAGGAGAAACATGCCAAGACACATAGTAATCAAGTTGACAAAAAAAATGACAAAGGAAAATAATTAAAAGCAACAAGGGAAAAATGACAAATAACATACAAAGGAGCTCCCATAAGGTTAACAGCTGATTTCTCAGCAGAAACTCTATAAGCCAGAAGGGAGTGGCACGATATACTTAAACTGATGAAAGGAAAGAACCCACAACCAAGATTACTCTACCTGGCAATGATCTCATTCAGATTTGATGGAGAAGTCAAAAGCTTTACAGGTAAGCAAAAGCTAAGAGAATTCAGCAGCCCCAAGCCAGCTCTACAACAAATGCTAAAGAAACTTCTCTAAGCGGGAAACCCAAGAAAAGAAAAGGCCTAGAAAAACAAACCCAAAACAATTAAGAAAATGGCAATAGGACCATACATATTGATAATTACCTTAAATATGAATGGATTAAATGTTCCAACCAAAAGACTCAGGCTCAATGAATAATACAAATACAAGACCCATATATATGCTGTCTACAAGAGACCCACTTCAGACCTAGGGACACATACAGACTTAAAGTGAGGGGATGGAAAAAGGAATTCCATGCCAATGGAAATCAAAAGAAAGCTGGAGTAGCAATACCCATATCAGATAAATTAGACTTAAAATAAAGAATATTACAAGAGACAAGGAAGGACAATACATAATGATCAAGGGATCAATCCAAGAAGAAGGTATAAAAATTATAAATATATATGCACCCAACATAGGAGCAGCACTATACATAAGGCAAATGCTAACAGCTATAGAAGAGGAAATTGACAGTAACACAATCACAGTGGGGGAATTTAACACGTCACTTATACCAATTGACAGATCATCCAGACAGAAAATTAATAAGGAAACACAAGCTTTAAATGACACAATAGACCAGATAGATTTAATTGATATTTATAGAACATTCCATCTGAAAACAGCAGATTACACTTCTCAAGTGCACATGGAATATTCTCCAGGATAGATCACATTTGCGTCACAAATCAAGCCTTGGTAAACTTAAGAAAACTGAAGTCATATCAAGTATATTTTCTGACCACAAAAAGAAAATTACAGACCAATATCACTGATGAACAAAGATGCAAAAATCCTCAACAAAATACTAACAAAGAGAATCCAACGGCACATTAAAAAAATCATACAGCATTTTCAAGTGGGGCTTATCCCAGGAATGCAAGGATTCTTCAATATATGCAAACCAATCATTATAATACACCATATTAACAAATTGAAGAAAAAACCATATGATCAACTCAATAGATGCAGAAAAATATTTTGACAAAATTCCACACCCATTTAGATAAAAACTCCCCAGTAAGTGGGCACAGAGGAACCAACGTCAACATAATATGGGCCATATATGATAAACCCACAGAAAACATCATTCTCAATGCTGAAAAACTGAAAGCATTTCCATCAAGATCAGGAATAAGACAAGGATGTCCACTCTCACCACTATTATTCAACATAGTTTTGGAAGTCCTAACCATGACAACCAGAGAAGAAAAAGAAATAAAATAATCCAATTTGGAAAAGAAGTATAACTTTCACTGTTTGCAAATGATATGACACTATACATAGAGAATCTGAAAGATGCCACCAGAAAAATACTAGATCTAAACAATGAATTTGGTAAAGTTGCAGGATACAAAATTAATGCACAGAGATCTCTTCCATTGCTATACACTAACAATGAAAGTTCAGAAAGAGAAATTAATGAGACAATCCCATTCACCATTGCAACAAAAAGAATAAAATACCTAGGAATAAGCCTACCTAAGGATATAAAAAACCTGCACTCAGACAACTATAGGGCACTGTTGAAAGAAATCAAAGATGACACAAACAGATGGAGAGATATACCATGCTCCTGGTTTTGAAGAATCAATTGTGAAAATGACTATACTACCCAAAGCAATCTACAGATTCAATGCAATCCCTATCAAATTACCAATGGCATTTTTTACAGAGCTAGAAAAAAATTCTTAAATTTGTATGGAGACACAAAAGACCCCGAGTAGCCAAAGCAATCTTGAGGGAAAAAATCTGAGCTGAAGGAATCAGACTCCCTGGCTTTAGACTATACTACAAAGCTACAGTAATCAAGACAATATGTTACTGGCACAAAAACAGAAATATAGATCAATGCAAAAGGATAGAAAGCCCAGAGTTAAACCAACGCACCTATGGTGAACTCATCTATGACAAAGGTGGCAAGGACATACAATAGTGAAAAGACAGTCTCTTCAATAAATAGTGTCAGGAAATCTGGACAGCTACATGTAAAAACATGTAATTAGAACACTCCCTAACACCATACACAAAAATAAACTCAAAATGGATTAAAGACCTAAATGTAAGACAGGACACTATAAAACTCTTAGAGGAAAACATAGGCAGAACACTCTTTGACATAAATCACAGCAAGATCTTTTTTGACCCACCTCCTAGAGTAATGGAAATAAAAACAAAATTAAACAAATGGGAACTAATGAAACTTAAGAGCTTTTGCACAACAAAGGAAACTATAAACAAGATGAAAAGACAACCCTCAGAATGGGAGGAAATATTTGCAAATGAATCAATGAACAAAGGATTAATCTCCAAAATATATAAACCGCTCATGCTGCTCAATATTAAAAAAACAAACAACCCAATCAAAACATGGGCATAAGACCTAAATAGACATTTCTCCAAAGAAGACATACAGATGGCCAAGAAGCACATGAAAAGTTGCTCAACATCACTAATTATTAGAGAAATGCAAATCAAAACTACAATGAGGTATCACCTCACACTGGTCAGAATGGGCATCATCAGAAAATCTACAAACAACAAATGTTGGATAGGTTGTGGAGAAATGGGAACCCTCTTGCTCTGTTGGTGGGAATGTAAACTGATACAGCGACTATGGAGAACAGTATGGAGGTTCCTTAAAAAACTAAAAATAGAACTACCATATGACCCAGCAATCCCACTACTGGGCATATACCCTGAGAAAACCATAATTCAAAAAGAGTCATGTACCACAATGTTCATTGCAGCAACATTTACAATATCCAGGACATGGAAGCAACCTAAGTGTCCATCAACAGATGAATGGATAAAGAAGATGTGACACATATATACAATGGAATATTACTCAGCCATAAAATGAAACGAAATTGAGTTATTTGTAGTGAGGTGGATGGACCTAGGTTCTGTCATACAGAGTGAAGTAAGTCAGAAAGAGAAAAACAAATACCATATGCTAACACATATATATGGAATCAAAAAAACAAAAAATGGTTCTGACAAACCAAGGGGCAGGACACGAATAAAGACACATAGGTAGAGAATGGACTTGAGGACACGGTGAGGGGGAAGGGTAAGCTGGGACGAAGTGAGAGGGTACCATTGACATATATACACTAACAAATGTAAACCAGATAGCTAGTGGGAAGTAGCTGCATAGCACAGGGAGATCAGCTTGGTGCTTTGTGACCACCTAGAGGGGTGGGATAGGGAGGGTGCGAGGGAGACGCAAGAGGGAGGGGATATGGGGATATATGTATACATATAGCTGATTCAGTTTGTTATACAGCGGAAACTCACACAACTTTTTAAAGCAATGATACTCCAATAAATATGTTTAAAAAAAAGACACATGCACCCCAATGTTCATTGCAGCACTATTTACAATAGCTAGGTCATGGAAGCGATCTAAATGCCCATCAAATGACGAATGGATAAAGAAGAAGTGGTACATATATACAATGGAATATTACTCAGCCATAAAAAGGAACGAAATTGGATCATTTATAGAGACGTGGACTAACGTAGAGACTGTCATACAGAGTGAAATATGTCAGAAAAAAACCCAAATATAATATATTAACACATAAATGTGGAATCTAGAAAAATGGTACAGATGAACCAGTTTGCAAGGCAGTAGTAGAGACACAGATGTAGAGAACAAACGTATGGACACCAAGGGGGATAGCGGAGGGGGACATGGTGGTGGTGGGATGAATTGGGAGGTTGAGATTGACATATCTACACTAATATGTTTAAAATAGAGAATTAATAAGAACCTGCTGTATGAAAAATAAATAAAATAAAATAAAATTAAAAAAAATTGGAGAGGCACTTATCTAACAGTGTGAAATACTGTGGATTAAATTTGTGAAAAATATTTTCTATTTATGGAAAATACATGGAGAAAACAAACAACACAGTACCAAATTTTAAAATAGAAGAGATTAAATTTTAATTCCTCTGCCTGAAATTCATCTTAGATGTCAATTTAGATAGTATAAAAAATGCAAGGGTATAAAGATCAAAAATATTCATTCAATTTTTAATATTTGTTACTTAATTTATATCATTTTATAGTATAATTTTATCAAAATGTGCCTTTCAAATAAGAATTATTGATGCATTTACTGGTTTTATAATTCCAGATCATCTTTAGCACAATTAACTATGTTTCAAATGTAAGCAAGGTAACACTGGTGAAAATGGGAGAGCAAAGAACCTCTGAAAATTCTCTACTCCATAAAAGTAATGGAGATCACTGATCTTTTAAAAAGTCATAATCAACTTTTTCAGAACTCTGAAAATTAATCAAAAGCTTGAAGCAATGAGGAAATACAAGAGACTCAAGAAAAACAGCTGAATCTCAGTAAGAATAGTCAGTTTCTTGGCATTATAACTTGCCCTAGCTCCACACTCTGCTTCCACTTCTGCAGTGTTCCTGAGCTCCAAGAGATCAGAATTACGGTAAAAACTATCAGCCTGGAAGCCATCAGTGGTGGAAGAATGGGAAGCAAACTCTTTCAAAGCTTCATTCCCAGATAATTTTCACTATTTAAACTCTCTGGAGGTTTGCTGGAAAACCCTCCTTGCAAACTTGTCTTTATTTGACTTGACTCAGAGTTTGTCCAGTGGAAAAGACTTTTTCCCCTCTGGGACATTTGTTAAAAACAATCAAAGGGAATCAAAGGCAATAATTTAACTTCACAGAGATGGTGCACAACAGATAGGAGAAACATTAGACTAACAAAAAATCTTAAAAAGAAAAGCTGTAGAATAAGATGTCCGTAGGGGTTTTGAAAAGCTTTGACGTATTCCTGAGATTTTGGAAACGACATGCATGCATTGGACTCTGTGCATTCCCAGGATGGTATGCATACTCAGAAAAGACTTGAGAAGACACCACCTTGACACTTATAACTTATGTAGAGGCTCTGATCAAGCAGAAAGTGAAGTAGGCCGTAACACATATACACAAATAGCCCCTTGGCAACCACTGAGAGACTTATTGGTTCTAGGTGTTTGAAAATCTTTGTCCAATCATTAGCTAACATATAAGCTAACTGAGCAGAGACTTCAGTGACCACATAAGATATAGAATACAGACTTTACAAAATTAGTTTCAAAAATTCAGTAAACAACAACAAACAAAACAACAATAAACACTGAAGAGGGGAATGGCCCAAATGGGGGAAATAATTGAGTTTTATAGGAGCACAGTTTTGTATATTATTGAATTAAGTTGTTATTAATCTGAACCAGATTGTTATAATATGTAAAATATAATCCTTAGGGTTATCACTAAGACAACAAAATAGAAAAATATAGTAAAGTAACAATAAGAGAATTAAAATGGTACAGTAGAAAATATCTATTTAACACAAAAGAAAGAAGTAATGGAGGAGAAGAGAAACAAAAAAGCATATAAAAATCAAAGAGCTAAATGGCAGACATAAATCCTAGCTTATTAATAACTAAAGTAAATGTAAATGAATTAAACACTGCAATTAAAAGGTTGAGATAGGCAGAATGGATAAAAAATATGGCCTAACTGTATGCTGTCCACAAGAAACAAACTTTAGATTCAAAAACACAAATAGATTGAAAGTAAAAGGATGAAAAATATACTATGAAGATAGTAACCAAATATGAGCTGGAGTAGCTATACTGGTATCAGGCAAAATAGACTTCAAGACAAAAATTGTTACTAGAGACAAAATAGGTGCATTTTGCAATGATAAAAATAGTTAATCCATCAATAAGTTATAGCAATTAGAAACACATATGTACCTAACAACAAACCCTTAAAACACATGAAGTGAATACTGAAAAAATTGAAAGGAGAAATAGGCAATTCAACAGTAATAGCTGCAGACTTCAATAACTCACTTTTAATAATTGATAGAATAACTAGGTATAAAATCAACAAGGAAATAGAAGACTTGAATGACATTATAAATCAACTAGTCTTAACAGACATGTATAGAACACTCCATCCAATGACAGCAGAATATAAATTCTTCTCAGGTGCACATGGAACAATCTCCAGGACAGGTCATATTTTAGGCCATAAAACAAGTCTCAATATATTTAGGAAGATTTAAATCACATAAAGTATATTTTCCAACCACATAGAATGAAATAAGAAATTAATCACAGGAGGAAATTTGGGAAATTCACAGATAAGTGGAAATTAAACAACACAATCTTAAATAACCAAATAATAAATCACATGAAATTACAAACTACTTTGAGAAGAATGAAAATGAATAAACAACATGCCAGAAATTATGGGATGCAGCAAAACCAGCCCCTCAGAGGGACATTTATAACTGTAAATGTCTACATTTAAAGAGAAGAAAGATTGCAAATCAATAACCTAAATTTCCTTCCACCTTAAGAAACTAGAAAAATAAGAGCAGACTAAGCCCACAACAAACAGCACTAAAATATCAATGAAGACTACAGTGGAAATAATGAAATGGAGAATAGAAAAACAATAGAGAAAACCAGCAAAACCAAATATTGGTTCTCTGGAAAGATGAACAAAATTCACAAACTATTGCCTAGACTGACATAGCAAAAAAAGAAAGTAGACTCAAATTACTAAAATCAAGTGAAAGAGGGGCCATTACTATTGTCCTTATAGAGATAAAAGGAGTATAAGGGAATATGATGAACAATTATACCCCAATAAATTATATAACAGATAAAATGGAAAAATTCCTAGAAAGACACAAAAACTACTGAATCTTAATGAAGAAGAAATAGAAAATCTGCATAGACTTATCACAAATAAAGCGATTCAATTAGTAATGAACAAACTTCCTACAAAGAAAATTCCAAGACCAATTGACCTCATGGTGAATTCTACCAAATTTTAAAGAATAATTAACACTAATTCTTCACAAACCCTTCAAAAAATAGAAGAGGAGGGAACACTTTCAAACTCAGTACATAAAGCCAGTGTTATCCTGTTATCTAAATCTTACAATGACATCACAAGAAAACTGCAATCCAATGTCCCTTGTGAATATAGATGTAAAAATCCTCAGCAAAATACCAGCAAATGGAATTCAACAATATATAAAAAAGATCACACAGTATAACCAAGTGGGATTAATTTTAGGAATGCAAAGTTGGTTCAACATCTGAATATCAATTGATGTAATACACCATATTCGTAGAATGAAGGGCAAAAACACCTTGATCATCTCACTAGATGTCAAAACATCACTTGAAAATAATGCAACACTCTTTTATGATAAAAAATTTCAAGAACTTAAGAGAAGGCAACTCCCTCAACATGATAAGGGGCATGAATGTAAAATCCACAGCTAACATCATATTTAATAGTGAAAGACTGAATGTATTCTCCCTAATATCAGGAACAAGACAAAAATGTCTTTTCTTACCATTTCTATTTAACATTGTACTGGAAGTTCTGGCCAAGGCAATTAGGCCAGAAAAAAAATTAATGTCATCCACATTGGAAAGAAAAAAGTAAAACTTTCTCTAGTTGCATATGACATGATCTCTTGTATAGAAAATCCTCAAGAATTGACCAAAAAATCTATTAAAGCTAATGAATGAGTTGATCAAGGTTGCAAGATACAAGATTGATATACAAAAATCAATTGTATTTATACAATTGTTCACTTATAGCGATGAACATTCCAAAAATAAAATTAAGGGAACAATTTCACATGTCATGGTATTTAAAAGAATAAAATACTTAGGAATAAATTTAACAAAAATAAGTGTAAGACACATACACCAAAATGACAAAGTTATTAAAAGAAATTAAGGAAGGCCTGAATAAATGCAAAGTTACTCATGTTCATGGATTTGGAAGACAATATTATTAAGATAATAATATTCCCAAAAGTGATGTACAGATTCATTACAGTCCTTATTAAATTCCTAGCTGGCATCTTTGCAGAAATTCACAAGCTGATTCTAAAACTTACATGGAACTGCAAGGGACCAAGAATAGCCAAAACCATCTTAAACAAGGAGAACAAAGCTAAAAGATTCACACTTCCATATTTCAAAACTTATAAAGAAAGCTACTTTAATGAAGACTATGTGGTACTAGCATAAGAGTAAACATACAGATTAATGGAAACAAATTGAAGCTCCAGATAAATTTATACATTTATGGTCAATTAATTTTCAATAAGTGAGCCATGACAATTCAATGAATAAAAGAACAGTCTTTTAAATTAATGGTACAGGGTCAAATGGCTATCCAAATGCAAAGGACTCCTACTTCACACAGTATACAAAATTTAACTCAAAATGCATCAAAGATTTATATGTAAGAGCTAATTTATAAAACTCTTAGAAGAAAACCTAGAGGCTCATCTTTGTGACCTTGTATTTAACAATGAATTCTTTGTGATGACACCAAAAGCACAAACAACAGAAAGAACAATAGATAAATTTGACATCCTCAAAATTAAAAACTTTTGTGATTAAAAAAGGTCACTATCGGGCTTCCCTGGTGGCGCAGTGGTTGGGAGTCTGCCTGCCAATGCAGGGGACGCGGGTTCGAGCCCTGGTCTGGGAAGATCCCACATGCCGCGGAGCGACTACGCCCGTGAGCCACAATTACTGAGCCTGCGCGTCTGGAGCCTGTGCTCCGCAACAAGAGAGGCTGCTACAGTGAGAGGCCCGCGCACCGTGATGAAGAGTGGCCCCCACTTGCCACAACTAGAGAAAGCCCTCGCACAGAAACGAAGACCCAACACAGCCATAAATGAATGAATAAATAAATGAATAAATAAAAATTTGAAAAAAAATGGTTAAGATGGTAAATTTAAAAAAAAAAAAAAAAAAGGTCACTATCAAGAAAGTGAGAAGGCAACCCCAAAAATGGGAGAAAATAATTGCAAATAATATGTCTGATAAGGGTCTAGTATCCAGAATGTATAAATAACTCCTACATCTTAACAATAAAAAAGCAAATAGCCCAATTTAAAAATGGAAGAAACATTTGACTATGTGATTCTCCAAAGAAGATATACAAATAAATGGCCAGTAAGAACATGATTAGATACTTGATGTCATTAGTCAATAGAGAACTGCAAATCAAAACCACAATGACATTTGCAACAACATGGATGAACCTGGAGGATGTTGTTAAGTGAAATAAGCCAGTCACAGAAGGAGTACATGATTCCACTTATGTGAGGTATATGAAATAGCCAAATTCATAGAAGCAGAGCATAGAATGATGGTTGCCAGAGGCTGTGAAAAAGGGAAATGGGGAGTTGTTCAATGGATATAACGTTTCAGTTATGTAAAATGAATAAGTTCTAGAGATCTGCTGTGCACCCTAGTATCTGTAGTTAACAATACTGTATCGTGCACTTAAAAATTTGTTAAGAAGGTAGAGCTCATATTAAATGTTTTTAACACACACACACACACACACACACACACACACACACACACACAAAATCCACCCTCTTCCGCAAAAAGCAAAGAGGAACAAGCAAACTGTTGGAGGTAATGGATATATCTACTATATGGAAAATCCCGAATGAACTTTTTGGCCAACCCAATACTTGGATTATGTTGACGATTTCACAGGTGTATGCATATGTCCCAAATCATCAAATTGTACAGATTAAATATGTGCCATTTTCGTTTATCAGTTATACCTCAATAAAGCTGTTTTTATATTTATTTTTTTTAACATCTTTATTGGAGTATAATTGCTTTACAATGGTGCGTTAGTTTCTGCTTTATAACAAAGTGAATCAATTATACATATACGTATATCCCTATATCTCCTCCCTCTTTCTGTCTCCCTCTCACCTTCCCTATCCCACCCCTCTAGGTGGTCACAAAGCACTGAGCTGATCTCCCTGTGCTATGCAGCTGCTTCCCACTAGCTATCTATTTTATATTTGGTAGTGTATATATGTCCATGCCAGTCTCACTTCATCCCAGCTTACCCTTCCCACTCCCCATGTCCTCAAGTCCATTCTCTACGTCTAAAGCTATTTTTAAAAAGGAAAATAAAACACACAATGAGATGCTGCTTCACAGCCACTAGGATGGATACAATAAAATGATAGCCAATTACAAGTGTTGATGAGAATATGGAGATATTGGAACCCTCATACACTGCTGGTTGAAATGTAAAACGGTGTGGTCACTTAGAAAAAAAGTTGGACAGTTCCTCAAAATATTACCACATAGCCTAGCAATTTCACTCTTAGGTATATACACAAGAGAATTGAAAACGTGTTCACACAAAGAGCTGTATGTGAATATTCATGGCAGTATTATTTATAATAGCAAAAAACCAAAAACAACCCAAATGTCCATCAACCGATGAACGAATAAACAAAACGTGGTCTATCCATACAGTGGAATGTAAAGAATGAAAATAAAAAGAATAAAATAAAAATAAATGAATATAAGAAGAATGGAATATTGATTCATGCTACAGCATGGATGAACTGTGAAAATACTATGCTAAGTAAAAGAAGCCAGATACTAAAAGCCACCTACTATATAATTTTATTCATATGAAATGCTCAGAATAGATAGAACATTTAGAGACAGAAAGTAGACTAGTAGTTGTCAGTAGCTAGGAGTGCCAAAGTTGGGAGTGACTGCTAATAGTTACTGGGTTCTTTTTGCACTGATGTAAATGTTCTGGATTTAGATAGTGGTAATAGTTGCCTAGTATTCTGAATATACTAAAAATCACTGAATTGTATAGTTTAAAATAGTGAATTTTATGGTATACAAATTATGTCTCAATTAAAAATAGAAAAATATGAACATATAATACATTATCTCAAGAAAAATTAAAGCAATTACATATTACATTGAAATTTAACTTCCTAGAAGTTTTAAATGTTTGTTAGTTATTTTGTATTATTTTATACTACGGTTTCATTATAGTGTATTTTTCAAAACAAAATTTCATTATTTTACTGATTTTATATTTTAAAAATTTAATAATTTTCTATGTAATATATAAATAATTTCATAGATAGTGATATAGAGATAGCAATTTGACCCTCTAAATGTACCATCAGAGACAAAATTTTCCTGTTTGATAATAACTTTGTACATTTTTATAGTGTAGTTTAAATAGGAAGTACCCTTCACAAACATTTAAATATTTACTGATTTTTAGAATTCCTAGTTGTCTTCATGAAGATAACTTAAGATATAAAAAATTATGTTTCAATTTTAATTTTTCTTATTTATTTTATAATTTCTAAAGTGTAATTTCTTTAGAATATATCTTCCTACAAAAACCACTCATTTCACGGGCTTATGGTGCCTACTCCTTTTTTTGTAACTTTCAATGTGCAATTTAAATAGGTATATAAAGTTGATTTAAAAATATTTGTTATTAATTTTATAATTTCTCTAATGTAATTCATTAACATGTGTATGTACTTCAAGGAAAACCATTCAGATGTTTACTGGCATTGAAATTCTTAATCATTATAACATAATTATCTCAGTTTAAGATGTAAGCAATAGTATATTAGGTTGTTATGCTAGTCCTCCAAAAGTTTTCACCACCAAAGTAAAATTTTAATACTTGTTATTTCTTTTATATCATTTTGTTATGCAGTTTCATTAAGATTTCATTTTTGAGACATGCTAGGCAAGTGTTTTCTTGACTTTAGCATTCCTCTTCATTTTAGTACATTTCTGAAAAATTAATACTTTCTTCATCCCAGCAATTCTACTGTTAGGAGTTTATCATAAAGATAAGTTCACCCACATCTACAAACATAACAAGGATACACAAAGATAGGTATAGAGTGTTCATTGCAATCCTGTTTCTAAGAGCCAACAAAAATCAAACAGATAACAACAGAAAAATAAAACAAAATTAAACAGAATACATAACTCCAAGAAACGTAAATTATTTAAAATTATGGAAAATGATAGTTTCTATGTAGCTATATTAAAATGAATTATTTCTATGTATATCGATAATATGGCAAAATGTAAGACAAATTTAAGTGACAAAAGCAACTTATAAACTGGTGTGCCATATTTGTTTTAAATATACGTCTTTTATATTAAAACTATATGATATAAAATAAATATCCAGGAGTCCATCCTGATTTAAGTAAATAACTGTATAAACACTTACGTACATACATAAATACATCATGAGACAGAGGGGACAGATTTTCCTTATGGAAGAATTCCAATTAACAAGTGTAGAAGGAAAGAGAAAAAATAATTACCATTAGGCAATCACTGCAATAATTCACAATTATTGCAGACAAGATCCCCCAATCGATGCCAAAATTAGTGGGCAGAATTTGAAGATCTCCCCCCAAATGTTTGTGAATTACAAAGGAGAAAATAGTAACTTTACAATGCAGAAACCCAGAAGACAACACCTTAACCATGTGATCAAGGTTAACACCTGCAGTAATAAGACATGTGACATACTGTACCTCCTGATATGATGCACTAAGGGCACAATATCACTTTTGTAATATTCTTGCCATAAAAAGCATAAACTCAATCTACTCCAGAGAAAACATCAGAAAAAAGAAAATTGAAGGCTATTCTATGAATAACAGTAATATTCTTCAAAAGTATCAAAGTCATGAAAGATAAGGAAAGATTGAGGAAATCTTACAGACTGAAGCAGATTATGGAGGCATGAGAAGTAAATGCAGTCTGAGATTTTGAATTGGATCTTGTAAGAGAAAAAGGACGTCAGTGGAAAAACTTGTGAAAACTGAATGAGGTCTTTACTTAATAGTAGCATACCAAAGTTCCTGGTTTTGATAATTATAAATGGCTATGTAAGATGTCAACATCTGGGAAGCTGGGAGAAGCGTATATGAAAACTGTATGATTTTTGCAAATTTTGTGTAAATCTAAAATTGTTTCAAAATAAAGTGTTTTAAAACAAAACTATATGGCATAGTATAATGTAATATGAACTATACATGTTTGTATTTTTTGAGGTGTAATTCATGTAACATAAAACTCACAATTTTAACCACTTTTGCAGTGTATAGTTAAGTGGCTTTAGTACATTTACAGTGTTCTACAGCCATCATAACTAATTCTAGAACATTTTCATCACCCCGAAAAGACACTCCATACCTATTAAGCAGTAACTTCCCATTCTTCCCCCACCCCCAGCCGTTGGAAACCACTAATCTGCTATATGGATTTACCTATTCTCTTTATTTCATGTAAATGTAATCATACAATATGTGGACTTTTGTGTCTGATGTCTTTCACTTAGCTCTTAGGTATATACCTATGAAAATTGAAAATAGGTTTTTAAACAAAAAACTTTTACACTAATGTTCATTAGCCGCATTATTCATAATAACAAAAGTGGAATCCAAATGCCATCAGCTAATGAATGGATAAATAAAATATGGTTTATCCATACAACAAAATGTTATTCAGCCTAAAAAGAAATGAAGTACATGCTGCAGTGTGGATGAATCTTGGAAACATTACATTAAGTTAATTTGTATTTTTTAAAGTATTGATATTATACACACACACATACTGAAAGGCTTAGTGTGGTAAGAAAAATTAATTGAAACTACTGGAATTGTAGATGTGGATGGGAACTTAAAAATAATTTAATATAATAGTTGGCTGAATTTTTATAGGTGGGACAATTGAAATAAAAATAAAACTACATATAGTATATGTGTGTGTGTGTGTGTGTGTGTGTGTGTGTGTGTGTCTATCTTGGAAGGATACTAATACTAAGCATGAAATATTAGGTATATATCTGTGTAGAATAGTTCCTTTTCAGTGTGTATAGAAAATAGCTGTATAAGCATAATTAGTAAAAGTTTAAAATATAAGATATTAAATTTAATTCCACTTCTAGGGATTTATCCTTTATAAGAATTAACGCAAGTACAGAAGTATATAACGCCATGCAAAAATATAACTGCTTACTTAACTTTAAGATCTGTTTTTGTATATGCATTTTATATTTATCCTTTTAAAGTATAAAAGAGATTTTATATACGTTTATATATTCATTGAACATGTCCAAAAAGCTATTCCAAGAGCTGCTAATATTGATTAGCAGGAGTTGGAAAAGAGGTAGGTGTAGAGAGAGGAATTTTTATTTTACATCTCTCTGTGCTGTTTTTCTCTTTTTTGTCATAGAATTATTTTTATTGGGGGTGCCATACAACTCACTTTGGCTTATAAGGCAAGGCCAGCCATTCTGGGTTATTTTACAGATAGGAAACGTCAGATTAGGAAACGTCAGGAAAGTGAAATAACTTATTCAGGCACAGCCTGTAGCAGAAGCCGTTTGGGAAAGTAAATCCTCTAGATTCATACAGTATTTTTCCACTGCCCTACACCTGTTCAGTTACATTGCTCATTCCTATGAAATATAATCACAAAACCATCAGTCATTCCAAATGTTCCAAGGATGTTTCCGGAGTACATGATTCAGAAGAGCAATGGAAAGATTCTCACAGTACAATATTTGTCTGCTGCCATAATCGTAAAAAAAGGCAATCACATTTCCAAGAATGAAAACAGATGCAAATGTATAAGTAGTTGGAACTGAAATATAAGCATGTGTTCAGAGACCATGAATAGCTTCTTTTTTCCTCTCTAGACATAGTTTAACGATGCAATCTTTTCAGCTTTCAGAAGAGCAACGGCTGAGATTCCAGCTTAATCCTTAGGTAGCAACTTCCATTAAGGTCGGTTGGGTCTCTGCCTGGTGTTTTATGCGGGGAATTCTGTTATACAGTGGCTGTAGGGGAGCAAGGGGGATGAAACAATAGCCTACAGACCTAGTAACTGTTTGAATGGGCTGACTGCTTGGGATTTGTGTTGTGAAACTGTTCAATCCCTATGATACCAATGGTTTTCATTGGATCTTAACATTTCAGAGTCATAAGGAACATTAGGGATTACCTAATACAAATACTTTATTTTACATACAGGGAAATTGAGGTTCAGAAAGGGAAAGGACTTTCCTAAAGCCATGGGTTTAGTTGTTTTTGTTTGTTTCATGTTTTAGAAGGCACATATTGTATTTTCCAGATTTGGGGTAGCAACTAAAAAGGAGGTTCACCTGGGTTTTCATGGATTAATTTACTTGGAGGATCTCAAAGTGTGGTTCCTGGACCATCAGTATCAGCATAATCTAGGAATTTATTAGAAATGCAAATACTGAATCATAAATGCTGAGGTTGGGGCCCAGAAACATGTATTTTAACAAGCCTTTCAGGTGATTGCGATACATGCTCAAATTTGAGAATTTTCATTATTTATAAATTATTATTTGTCATAAATCTGATATGGGCCAAACTCTATTTTAGCTTAAGTTTGGCACTTACTTAAGGCCAAACAGATGGTTTCTAAACTATGAAGTAAGTTACCCCAGATTTTTTTCTGCAATCTTCCTCCACCTGGCCCATCCACTCTCTGCCATTGCTGCCCTAACACTACTTCTAGGCTCCTAATATTTGCATGTGACTGAGTCTTAGATACTTGGGTTCTAGTTTCATCTCTTACTGTGTGACTTTGGGTAATTCCCTTCTCCTCTCTGGACTTCAAGTTATTTATATGTGAAATGAGAATACTGGGCTCATCTTTGACACCTCCATTAGCAGATTTTCACTTCCACACTTGGAAAGGCCCTAATAGCTTTCATTTGCCCTTAATTAAATTGAAGTTACTCTTTTCCTTGACTGGGGAGTCTGTGTTCTAAGTTTAATCTCCCATGTGTGATTAAGGACTTTGAAGGCTGAGAAAGTCATTGAAGGCCTTCACCTGCAGCTAGGAATGATATTTTTATTGGGTAAAGGCCTATCATGGAGCCCTGAATCCCAATTCAGACTATGGT
Organism: Balaenoptera acutorostrata; assembly: GCF_949987535.1. Lineage (NCBI taxonomy): Eukaryota > Metazoa > Chordata > Mammalia > Artiodactyla > Balaenopteridae > Balaenoptera > Balaenoptera acutorostrata. Next base: position 66,942,947 of record NC_080085.1, read on the forward strand.
AGGAAGCATTGGGATGAGTTTGACAGAAGAAATAATGTGGCTCTTAAACAATTTTACTTCTTGGTCAGAGTTTTAGTGGCAAAGGGGAAAGTGCTGGAAAATTATGACATCCTTTTATTCCCTAACTCACTGCCAGTGTGTCAGGGGCTCTTTGAGGAGGCGAGTTTTCTCAAGGCAAGTGAATTGAGACTTGAATTTGATTTTTAAGTCATTGTGATGTCCTAATAGTCATGACAGTATGTACTATATGTAGTAGAAAGTATATTTGTCTTGAAGTAGGGTAGTTTTTATTTAAATTCTCAACTCTGTCATTTGCTAGTTGTGTATTTCTGAGAATGGGACTTAACCTCTCTGTGTTTCAGTGTCCTCATTTGTAAAATAGGGTTAATAACACATGCTTTGTCTATTTCCAGAAAAGGCATGAGACAGTATATGAGAAAGTGTCTGGAACATGATAAGGGCTCAATAAATATTTGTTGTTGAAGTCCACCTGGAGTGTGGCCAGCAGTTATTCAAGTTAACTAGCATTGATTTTAGTGTTGGAAACAGCACTTCAGAGAAAGAGCTGGAAGCTTACTATTCTACCATTAGGGTCATTCCTTTGGATCTCCCAGAATTCCCTGGCAAAATGTAGTTATCTCTGGAAGAGATATGATCAAGCAAAACCTGAGAGGAGGTTGGAATACATTCCAACAGAGAGCACAATTTTCTGGGGATGGGACACAAGGAAGCTGCCTGCTTAAAAGGTATAGATAGAGGAGGTTGTGGCAGACCAAAAAAACATTGTTGCCTTGGTTATAGTGGCAGTCTACCATATAAAGCTTCATTCTAGTCCCCTCAAGTTAGGGATAAATTAGAGTTAAGGTTGAATACAAAGAGAAGCATCACTAATGAGGTCAGCAGAGGAGTCCAGAAACCCTGTTGGGATTGACCTAATCTAAGCAAAATTAAAGCACCCCACCTAGGCCTCACTTTCCTACTTAAGGTCTCTTGTCTCCTCTTTATCCTAACTCCTATTTCTAGGACATTGCTGGGTTAGGTGTTAGAAAAGCAGTTTCAGACTATACACTAATATGTGTATTACTAATAGCCCTCTGGATACGTGTTTCCCTCTCCTCTCCCAAATTGATTCCTTACCTCAATGCTCAGTCCTAAAACTGTTTTTGATAGGTTGGCCTTTGGAGGCAGCAGGAGGAAGTAGAAACACTAATTTGCTTTCTTCTTCTATTGCCCTTTTTATCTAAAGCCAGAGGACTAAACTGTGTTGGTTTTTCTGGCTTATCTTCAGGTATCAGCTTCCATAGCCAAAGGGTGAGGTTAGCATGCCTTATACCCAAATGCCCCTCTGATTCCATTGTGTGCCCTATTCCAGGTGTCAACACTTGTGAACTGAGCTGTAGGTTAGTGGAGACTGGGATTTCAAGAAAACCCTAATTTCAGGCATTATCATTTATTATATATTTTCTATGGGCCAAATTCTGTGCTAAGTGCTTCAATACATATTATCTCATTTAATCCTTCTAGTGAGGTATGCTATTATTATTTCATTTTTTTAGATTGAGATAAATTGCCTTTATGAAGTTCACCCTGCTAGTAAGCGGTAGACTTAGAATTGGAACCTAAGTCTCTCAAACTCCATTTTCCTAGCTTGGCCACTTTAGAATCCCTTGAGTTACAAATCTAGGTGGCCAAAGAGCAGCTTCTCCCTTCATCTAAGTGATTATTTGCCTGGGTGACTATAGAATTCATTTTCTCTGCCTTTTTCTGTCTCCCTATACTTTTATTCTCTTGGGGATTGGGTTGTGACTTATTGAGATGGATCTGGTCCCCAGTTCTCTGCTTCTCTGGGCAATCCACAGGAGAAAGTTTGGACACAAAAAAGCTTCTACTTTAGCCCTTAGCTGAGTAATCAAAGTAGTACAGCTGTCAGGAGCGCAACCTTGGGAGAAATGTAAAGTTTGTCTTTCAGTCTTTCTAACTCTTTTGCTGTTAATGTCTAATCTCCTTACAGCAAAATAATGCTTGTGAAAGCTATTACCCATTCATCAGGTTGACTTTCTATTGAGTGTTCTTTAATTACAATTCTGAGCTCTGTCTATCCAAGTTCATTAATAGCTTTTTTGCTCATTTGGTATAGATATCTGTTCACAATTTGGGAAAAAAATGAGAGGAATCATTGACTAAAGATATTCACAAAATGTTTGAGGTGGTAAGGATCTTACACAACATGTCATGTAATCCCTTCTTGCTGATGACAACAAAATGAAAGGGAAGATAGGACTTGCCCAAAGTGATACACCAAGCACCCAGGCCCCCAACTTTGAATCCAATAGGTTCTCTACTGTTACAACAGTGCTTAATATCTATTTACTGATTATTTTAGAATTGGTTGATGGCCGTGAGGTAGGTAGGTCTTTCTGGTATCCCAGAAGCATAGCATGTAGGAAATAGTATACTACTGGGCAAGATTTAAAAGCACAAAAGTGTGTAAATAGGTCGGATATTTAGCTAGTTACTCCAATATGGTTATACCAGTTATGTTAAGTAATTGACCATTCTCATTTGTTAGTGTCTATGACATACTGGTTGTAAAATATTTTAAATGTCAATTCTGCCTATAGGTGCTAAGCAGATAATGTAAATGAGGAAGGTGGGCCATGTGGGTATTTTCAAGTTGAAATGCATTTAAGTGTAACATGATCATGGTGAATTTTAGTTAATGCCAAAGTTTGAGATTGTATTTATTTGCATTTCAACAGCTACCAACTATTTAGAAGATTGAAAGAGAATGTTCTAGAGCAGTGGTATCAAGTAGAAATATAATGTGAGCACATAAGCATTTTTTAATTGAAATTTTTATTGACATAATTATGCAGCTGTAAGAACAAATAGAGATGTCGTGTAGTGTTTACCTAGTTACCCTCAAAGGTAATATTTTACAAAACTGTAGTATAATAGCACAATCAGTATATTAACATAGATTCAATTCACCAATCGTTTTCAGAGATTTCTGATTTAACTTTGTGTGTGTGTGTGTGTGTGTGTGTGTGTGTGTGTGTGTGTGAATATATTTAGTTCTATACAGTTTTATTACATATGTAGGTTTGTGTATCTACCACCACAGTCAAGGTACTGAACAGTTCCATCATTGTAAAGATTCCTTCTGTTGCCCTTTTATAGCCACATCGACTTACCTCCCAACCCCCACTCCCAACCCTTGGAAACCACTAATTACTTCTCCATCTCTATAATTTTGTTATTTCAAGAATGTTATATAAATGGAATCATACAATTTGTGACCTTTTGGGATAGCCATTTTTAAAGACTTAGCATAATTCCTTGTAGATTCATCCAAGATGTTGCCTGTTTCAATAGCTCATTCCTTTTTATTGCTGACTGGTAGTCCATAGTATGGGTGTACCACAGTGTGTTTAACCATTCACCCATTGAAGGGCATGTAGTCTGTTTCCATCAGTTGGTTATTACAAATAAAGTTGTTGTGAACATGTTACCATTTCTCTGGAATCATTGCCCAAGAATGTAATTGCTGGGTTGTATGATAAGTGCTTGTTTAGTTTTGTAATTAAGTGAAAAACTGTTTTCCAGGATAGCTGTATAATTTGCATTTCCACCATCAATGTGTGAATGAACCAGTTTCTTTGTATCCTTGCCAGCATTTGATGTTGTCACTGTCTCTTATTTTTGCCATTCTGATGAGTGTGGTTTTTCATTTCATTTTTCTTGTGACTAATAATATTGAACAAATTTCCATATGTTTACTTGCCATCTGTATATCCTCTTTGTTAATATGTTTGTTTATGTCTTTTGCCTGTTTTCTAATTGTGTTTTTTTTACTGTTGTTTTGAGAGTTCTTTATATATTCTATAAATTAGCTGTTTGTCATATAGGTCTTTTGCAAATACTTTCTTCAAGTCTATACTTGTCTTTCCATCCTTTTACCATGGGTTTTCACAGAGCAAAAGTTTTAAATTTTGATGAGATCCAGTTTATCAAGTTTTCCTTTTATATATCATTCTTTTGTTTTATTTGCCTGGTCCCACACCCTGGAAATTTTCTCTTATGATTTTTTCTAAAGTTTTATTGTTTTATGTGTTATGTTTAAATCTATGATACATTTTAAATTATATTTTCTAAAAGGTGTGGTTTTCTACCTTCATGTATGTCCAGCTGCTCCAGCACCAATTCAATGGGTTTTCAGTTCGTCAAAAATTAATTGAGCATATTTGTGTAGGTCTCCTTCTGGGTCCTCTATTCCATTCCATTGAACTTTGTATCTTTCCCTCCATCAATACAACACTATCTTGATTACTGCAGCCATATGGTAAGACAATATCAGATAGAGTGATTTCTCCTGCCTTGTTCTTTTCTTTCACTATTGTTTTAGCTATTCTAGGTCCTGTGGATTTTCATATAAATTTTAGAACAGGCTTGCTTATTTCTCCAAAAATCCTTGCTGGAATTTTTACAGGAATTACATTAAACCCGTAGATCAATTTGTAGAGAATTGATGTCTTTACTATGTTAAGTTTTACAATTCATGAACATGGTATATAGCTCTGTATATTTAGGTCTTCTTTGATTTACTTAATCAGCATTTTGTAATTTTCAGCATACAGATTCCTGTACAGGTTTTGTTAAGGGTATATTTAATTTTCTTTGGTGCGATTATAAATGGTATTGTGTTTTAAATTTCAGTTTCTACCTGTTCATTGTTAAGTATATAAGAATATTACTGATATTTGTGTGTTGATCTTATATCCTGTGACCATGCTGAACTCACTTATTAGTGCTAGAAGTGTTCCATAGATTCCTTCGGACTTTCTATGTACACAATCATGTGTGCAACTAGAGACAGTTTTATTTCTTCTCTTCCAATTTGTATGCCTTTTATTTATTTCCCTTGCCTTATTGCAGTGGCTAGAACTTCCAGTATTATTTCAGAGAAGAGTGATGAGAGTGGATATCCTTGCCTTCTTCCTGATCTTAGAGGAAAAGAATTCAGCCTTTTACCATTAAGTATGATGTTACCTGTAGGTTTCTTTTTTTTTTTTGTAGAGTGGGTGAGTTAAAGATTTTTTTAAAAATAAGTTTCTTGGTGGCTTTAGAGGAAACATCTGAATTATTGCATTGATGAAACATTTTACTTTTTTAAAAAAAATTAATTAATTAATTAATTAATTAATTTTTGGCGTGTTGGGTCTCTGTTTCTGTGTGAGGGCCTTCTCTAGTTGCAGCAAGCGGGGGCCACTCTTCATCGCGGTGCACAGGCCTCTCACTATCGCGGCCTCTCTTGTTGCAGAGCACAGGCTCCAGACGCGCAGGCTCAGTAATTGTGGCTCACGGGCCCAGTTGCTCCGCGGCATGTGGGATCTTCCCAGACCAGGGCTCGAACCCGTGTCCCCTGCATTGGCAGGCAGGTTCTCAACCACTGCACCACCAGGGAAGCCCTTAAAGATATTCTTTATCAAGTTGAGGAAGTTTCTGTCTATTCCTAATATTCTGAAAACTTTTATCATGAATAGGTATCACATATGTGAATTAATATTTTCTAAAAGTCCCATAAAATTTTTAAAAAAGTAATATTAATTTTAATACGTATATCCAGTGTTATTGTTTTGGTATATAATCAATATAAAATTATTAATGAGATATCCTTTACACCCTTTGTGTACTTAATCTTAGAAATCTGGTGTATATTTTACACTCACAGCATATCACAATTCAGACTAGCCAATTGTGGTAGTTGCTACTATATTGGATCTAAAGTGGTCTAAAGTGGTGAAATCTCAGGGAGGAAGCAGTTCAACATATTTTAAGCAAGGAATTTGAGTTGATCTATTTTGCTTTTCTCTCTTCAATCTTTATAAAGATCCCATGGTGAGCAGGATGGCATAGTCCATCTGAACATTGTGAGTTCTCAATTCAAACTAGCAGTACAGTGTAACAATTTTTATGTTTTTTTTTCTTAAAATGTAGTTGCACATGTAGATTGTTTTAGTTTGATATAAGGAAATCAATAAATACGGGAATTATTCTTGATGGCCATATTTTATCCAATTTAGTCACTAATATAGCTAGAGCCCTGGATTAAGTATATGAGCATAACCTAAAATCGTAGGATATCAGTGGAGTGGGTGGGATGACAAATATAAAATTACAGATCTCTCACCAAACAGCTGTGCAATCTTGGATAAATCCTTTGACCTCTTCAGGCCTCAGTTTACCCATTTGAAAAATAAGATGTCTAAGATCCCTTCCAATTCTAGGACTATAACAAAGCTCTTTGATTTATGCATTCTATCAATAAATATATGTGAGGGCTCTAATATGTGCCAGGCACTATGGTAGCACCTGCATATAGACAAACTTTATTATTTACTCTTTGCTCTACTGAAGCTTATACTCTATTGAGAGAGATAGAATTAAACAAATAATTACAAAAATAAGTTACAGTGATGAAAATGCTATAGGGGAAAAATCCAAGGTCATTTAACCTACCTGGCAGAGGGAGGAAGTCAGGAAAGGATCTCCTGACATTTAAGCAGAACATGTTACTAGCTTTTTATCCCGTTGTTAAACTCACTTATGCTAAAAGCTAAAATGTCAGCATAAATTTAAGCACACTAGTGGTTATATTCTCAATGCCCATAAGGTAAACATGGTACTCAAAGACAGAGGACTTTTCTCTTTGTGGACAGAACATATATAATGTTAATAATGATAAAATTATTCTGAGAAAAACAACAAGAATGTTTGCTGTAGGGCTTTGAAATATGGCATATAACATAACTGTCAAAGGGACTGTTTTTTTTGTTTTTTGTTTTTTTAATCTGGAAGAGGCTTGGGGTTTCAGTGGAATGATGGATAGGTAAGCTTATTCAGATAGCTGAAATGTTGTCACAGGGCAATGGCAACAGTTTTGTTCTGTGCAGTCCCAAGGAGGAAGCTACAGAATGAAAGATAGCAGCTAAATCTAAGAATAGTCAAAGGGGTCCACAGATAGGGTACAGAGGTTGGGGGAACAGAGGGAGATTAAAATTCCAACAAGTGAGCTGGATCTGATGACCTTCATAGTTCCTTTGAACTTTGAAATTCCAGTAAATTCAACATCATTTAGGGAGATGAAAAACCAAAGAAATCCATTAGGTTGTTTTTCTAGTTTTGAAAATGGAACATTGACAAAATGCAGACATTGGGTAGGAAAAAAAACTGGGAGTTAGAATTTAAAAAGTCAATAACTCAGAGAAAGCCTGGAAACTATCTAAAAACTCAGGATATGTGTGGCTAGAGATCAAAAATACCAGGGACTTGGAAAAAACCAAACAACCACAGCATAACTACCTGGCCAAATCAAAGAGGCTATTGCAGGGAGAGACAACATTTTTTAAAGACGGTCCAAATCTTGCAGGGCTTGAGGGGGTAGGAATTTCTAGGAATCCAGAATGGGGTAAGAGTGAGAGCAGGGAGACTTCCAGATGAGGCACAGAATTCAGAGGTTTGGAGATCTGTTCCAGGGTGGGAGAGATGTCCTTCATTTTATCATTCCAACTTTTATAGTTTCACCACTCCCCAATCCTGGCATTTCCCCAACCAAGTATGTCTCTTTCACTTTCAAAGAGTATTATTATTTTTACACTTATTTTAAGAAAACTTTGTTTCATTTTCTGAACTTAAATAGCAGAAGAATTGAACCTCTGTCCACTACTCTTCAAAAAACTTGAATTGTTAAAGATAGTTTTGACTTGTGTGTTGACTCTTGATTGAATTTCCCCCTTTTTGAGTAAATAGCACTTGACAGAAAAAAGGTTCTGTTTTTAGTGCTACAGCCAGGCTGTGCTTATGGTTGGTGGGAGTAAGAATGGGAAAGGCAGATAATCAAAGGTCTCTGTTTCCCTGACCTGTTTACAGTGGTGGTCTCCATTTCCTTCACAGTTCCTAAAATGAGTAGGTTGTCTAGGAAATCGGCATATCTTCTTTGGCATGACAGTAAGGGTAAAAAGGTGTTTGAAGAAGAATACCAAGAAACCCTTTGCTTGGCTGAAATGAAAAGAGTGGATTGTCAAGGGAATACTTTACGGACCTGTAATAGTCCTATTAAGGATTTATTCTAAACCCAAGAAGAACCATGCTTGAGTCCTTCCCCCCACCCAACTCCCTCCTTAGTGGCACCCTGGATCTGAGTTCCTTCTTTATCTAAGACTTCAAATGAACCCTCCACTTTTATAATTAAGAATTAATGAAAAAAATGTAAAGAAGTTATTATCAACAAACGTTCTCTATTAGTGGGATGTCTTACATTCTCTTCCCATAAAACAGCAAGATGGCTGATGTTGATAACTAAATTATCAGTAGATATTCTCTAAATCATTGATGAAGTCTCTTGCTGGTATGCCTGGTATTTCACTGATAAATGGCTCACCCAGATGTTGGCAACCTGTATTATATTAGAGAATAAGTCTCATCTTTTGAGATTTTCCTACTTGATTTGCTTTTTAGCAATTAATTCTTAGAGGAAAATAATGACCAACAGTATTGGGCCTGTTACTGCCAGGCTTGGACACTTGTAGCCCCTCCAGATCAAATGCAGGCCATTGTACACCATCCAGCTGATGGCAAGAAGGGATGGGAGCTATTCTGTGCTTTCCAGCTGTTTTAGGAGGTAAAAATTCATTGGTTTTTTTTGTTTTGTTTTGTTTTGAAGGCTTAGAATATCAGCCCTGGTGAAGTGTGGGAACATGCTTCTCAGTAAGTGTAAAATGACCTAATACAACAAATTTGGCATCATTGTACTTGAATTAAGATGCATCAAAGCAATTTCTTTACTGCCACCTGTCAATTAAGAATGGTATTTTTTTCTGCCTTCTAATTATAAAGAGAATCTCATATCTGGATGGTGATTTATAGGTTCCAAAACATTCTCACTTTTTGTGTCCTTACTTGATATTCTCAACAGCCTCATGAGGGAGGTCTAACTCCTCATTTTGCAAATGGGGAAATAGGTTTGGAGAGATTAAGGAACTTGATTGAGATTTCACAGCTGTAAAAAGGCAAAGCTGAACTTCATTAAAACCCAAGTTTATTGACCCCAAACCTAGTGTTCTTTTGTGGTATTGCACTTCTTCTCAATCAATGGCAAAGAAACTCTGAAACTGAAATAGTCAAGTCACACAATAAGTAAATGGCAAAACTAGGATACTCAAATTTCAAATTTAGAATCCGAGATAAGGACTTGAGCATTGGCAGTTTATCAGGGAGATGAGAAGCAGGAGTAAGGGACCAGGGAGTATAAGACAGTCTATCTAAAGGATTAGCAATTTTGTTGATCTTTTTTAAAAAATCAACTTTTGGATTTGTTGATTTTTTTCTATTATTTTTCTGTACTCTCATTAATTTCTGCTCTAAATGTTATTATTTCCCTCCTTTTGCCTTATTTGAGTTCAGCTTGCGTTTTTTGTTTGTTTGTTTGTTTGCTTGTTTTTTAGTTTCTTAAGGTAGAAAGTTGGGTTATTGGTTTGAGGTCTTTCTTCTTTTTCTTCCATTACAGGTTATTACCAGATATTAAATATAGTTCCCTGTGCTATACAGTAGTTCCTTGTTAGCTTTCTTCTTTATTAATACAGGCCTTCACAACCATAAATTTCCCTCTAAGGACTGGTTTTTCTGCATCCCATAAGTTTTGTTATGTTGTGTTTTCTTTTTCATTCATCTCAAAGCATTCTCTCATTTCCCTTGTGATTTCTTCTAATAACCATTGGTTATTCAGAAACATTTAATTTTCACATATTTGTGAATTTCTCTAATATTCTTCTGTTATTGATTTCTAATTTTATTCCATTATGAGGACATACTTTGTAGGATTTCAATCCTTTTAAATTTATTGATGGATATTTTATGGCCTAGCATATGGTCTATTCTGAAGAATGTTCCATGTTCACTTGAAGAATATGTGTTCTGCTGTTGTTGGATACAGTGTTCTAGAAGTCTGTGATGTCTAGTTGGTTTATAGTGTTGGGTGGTATGTTTTTTTAGTTGCAGTTTTTAACAGTGTTTTCTCTTTTACTTGAAAAACCAATAAATAGGAAACAAGTTGATAAAACTTTTAAAAAGGCAGGAAACTACTAGCCAAATCAACATATAAAATGAAAATGAAAAAAATTTCCAACTTGTGTTCATATATTAAAATACTTTTTATTTTTAAATTTAGTTCCTGTGGAAAACAGTTTTTAATAAATTATAAACATTAAGAATAATTATGCTTAACTTCTTATTCAATTAATTAATTAATCATATTTGGTGAATATGGTTAAATGGGCACCATATACATTTAGTAAAATTTAAAGGAAAAATACATTAAACTGGAAAACAGAAGACATGCATTCTAGATCTGGCTCTGTAACTAACTTGCTGTATGGCCTCCATGGAGAATCTGACTTCTCTTGGCAGCAGTGTCTCTATCAGTAAAAATGGACTATTCCAGCTCCAGTATTTTTTCTATGGGTCAGAAAAAGCATGAGATTTGAGAGAGAGACTTAAGTTTGTTTTAGAACTTCACCAGTTTCTCCAAGTGACCTTCGCCTCACTAGGACTTGGTTACTTGACCTATAAAATTGGGAGAGTAGTACATACCTTGCTAAACATTTGTTAGGTTTAAATGAGATTTCATAGGTAAAATAGCTAGCACAGAGTGTGGTGAACAATAGGTGCTTGCTTGTTAAACATTTAGTTTCCTTTTCTTTATGAGTAATCAATAAAAAAACTGAATAGAAATAATAGTAATAATAATGATAGTTGCTATGCGTGTCTGTGCTCTTTTAAATGATAACCAACCTGAGAGTTTGCACATCCATAGGGAGGAAAAATATTAATTCTTATGTAATTCTGCTAATTTTATAGGCTAGACAGTGTGAGGTAATAATGGAAATTTTCTAGAATATAAAATACAAAAGAACGTATTAAGTTGATGTCCCTTTTTTTTTTGATTTTTTTTTGTTTTTTTTTTTGACGTCCCTTTTATTCTTTGTGCAAAACTATATCCCTTGGAGAGTTAGGCAGCTTTTAGAGCAATGATAACACTCTAACTTATAACTGGGCTTGCTGCCTTGATATTTATTATCTCATTTTATCCTAATTCAGTGTCTGACTTAGAATAGAATTTAACAATAGACTTTATTGAATAACTAAATTACTCTTTCCAATATTTTACTAAGTTAGGCAGCATAAATAACACCATCATAATTTTTCCTTTGAAGAAACTGAGCCTCAGAAGAGAGGTCAATTAACTTACCCAAGGTAACAGGGCAAGTTATAAACTAAATCTGAAATTTAGGTAATCCTGACTACTCTTCTGCTCCTCACTTGACCTCACCATGTGGCAGGATTAAAACTTCTTAACCCTGGCCCTATGCATTCTCCATATATAAAACAATATATTTATTGTTTTAAAAAGGCTTTAACAAAGTTATTAAATTAGTGTAAAGAGGATTTCCGATCTACTTTTCTTCTCCATATGAAAGGCAGTGAAGAGAAAAGCTTCTTATTGCAAGCTATTGATGATTAATTATCTGTGAAAGAAAAGGGCCCAGAAAGAGAGCAGACCTGGAGAGGAGACAGGGAGTATGAGAAGGCTGTTGGCCCACCAATTTCTGGTATTTCCATGTCAGAAATCTTGTTTTCTACATTTTATTTTAGCATAATTATTTAAAAACTTTTGGAACATATTAACATTTTCCATTAAATATTGTTAATTCTTAAGTGTTATTTGTCTCTGATTGGTCTCTCCCTCACTGCTTCAAATGCACGTCCAATTTTATAACAGAAAGCAATATTATAAAAGTAGAAGTTGAAATATGGAAATTCCCTTTGGTATTCACCTTTTTGATGCCTCTAATAATATTGACATTTAACTGTCTTTTCTTCTAATAATCAGAAGAGTTTCACTGGTAGTGCAGCTGGTTCACTTTTTGCCTATTATGTGGTATCTGTGGTATAACTGACAGGAAAAAAAGCAATGTGAAAGGCTAAGAAAAACAGTGAGCTCAGCTATAGAGTTTCAGACATTTTGTTCTGTGTGGTTGTAAAATTTCATGCTTTCTTTTTCTCATGCGAATTCTAGGTTGCCAGATGTCCTGTGCACATATGACTATTCTGTGTTTCTATGCCATATCCCATTTTCATCTGTATCGGAAGACATAATGGTCCTCCCATTTAAGCCAAGTAAGACACAGTTAGTTGACTACTGTTGGCATTTGTCACTTCTCCCCTCCCCCACCAACCTGGTTAGAACATGTCCCACATTCTCCAAACTAAAACACTTCACCAAACTTTCTCACATATTAGAATCACTGTGAGGCAGAATAATAACTGAAGTGAGAACCTTGTTAGTCATATTGAATGATGATGGCAGTTGTTTCCTACAGATATTATGACTTACTCAGAGGCCACTACAGTTTGATCTTTTAATTTTCAATTGTTTTTTACCTAGAAATCATATAAATTGGAAAGGGAATCGATAACAGTCTTATGAGTTTTAGTTTTTAATTTAGTTTTATTTTGGTGGGGACATAAATATTAATCTTGTTCTAACTTGTTTTCTTTAGGTTGAGTTAAGTAGATGAAGAAACAAGCTCAGACCAATTATATTATCATTTATTTGATATACCCTAGGAAGGAATTGTCATTTTAAATAACATAATATTCTGGTAAATAGAGTGCTGGTATATATGACAAAAATTATTTTTCCTGTTTTCAAATAATTTGATTATAATAATATCAAAAAACTACTTAATACAATAATTATATTAAACTTAATTGGATCTTGCTTTGATTGACAATATAGAGTACCTGGCATGTAGAGGATACTAGAAGTCTGTGAAATTGAAATTAATTTAAACAGGCGTTTTAATGTCTTGAAGGTCTTTGGGATCATTATTACAAACAAGTTATCATAATACCTTTTATTTATATAGCATTTTCAACTTTCATAATGTTTTTAAAATTTTTTTAATTAAAAAATATTATTGAAATATAGTTGATTTATAATGTGTTAGTTTCTGGTGTACAGCAAAGTGATTCAGATATATGTATATATATATATGGGTTTTATATATATATTCTTTTTCATATTCTTTTCCATTATGGTTTATTACAGGATATTGCTACTGTGCTATACAGTAGGACCTTGTTTATCTCATAATGCTTTTTAAACATGAGATTTTTCATTTGATGCTTTCTCTAATTCTGTTGGGTAGGTAAAGCAAGTATTGTATTACTCATTTCATAAACAATATGGGTTGTATAGCTAGTAAGTGACAAACTCAGGAATTTAATCTTAATCTCCTGACCCCTAGTGTCCTGACCCTTATATTGCTCTTGTAATTTAATATTTCATATCTAGTAATATGCTAGATATAAATGTTTATTGTTTAAAATCATCTATCCCTAAAAAAACCTTTTAGAAACATAACTTTAGAAATATACAGGTACTTTAAGAGCTGGAACATGTATAAATCCTTCTATGGAATGACCATGACTACTCCAAGCATACTTTAATAGCATGAAATATGAAATATTTGTTAAGAAAACAAACTAGAAAGAGAAGCTACTAAAATGTATAGCTTTTCCTGTTAAAGTTTAAACTTAGAAAAGTTAGCTAAAGAAGGAAGTTAGCTAAAGAAGTTAGCTAAAGTTAGCTGTTTTCTCTTTATCTGTGCCAGATATTGCAGAATATATTTTTTCAGAAAAACCTCTCCAGTTAAAGTCTTTAAAATTTAAAACTGAAAAGCCCCAAATGGAAAGGTAGTTTCTTATAATTCATGAACATTTATCTGTTACTAGACTGTAGAAGTTTTGCTGGAAGGGACATTGTCCATTTCTGTTTGTGCATATTTCATTGTCTTGCTCATAATAAAAACTCAAAATAAATATTTGAAGAAAACTGGGCTTAATTTACTTTTAATATTTTGCCTTTGATGGTTTGATCCATCTTCATAAAATCTAAGAAGGTAAAAAAGAATGGGGGTACTTTGTCACGTTCTCCCTTATCATTTTCCACATCACTGTCAAATTCCTAAAATATAAACTAATCATGTTTCTTTCCCACTTAAAAACCTCCTAATTTGTGAGATATAGGGCAAAGAGGAAGGAGAAACTTCTACTTTTATTTTATAAACATGTGACATATATGAATTTTTTTACAGTGAGTGTGCATAACTTTGCAGCAAGAGAGAGAAAACACACCCAAATCTAATACAGGGGAAAAAAAAAAGAAAAAGAAAAACAAAGATTCCAGTACAAATTGCCCACAGGATAAAGTTTGAACATCTTAGGTCGATAGGAACTTCCAACTTCCTTGTTAATCTTCATCTCCCCACCTACACACCCCCACCCTACACAGATGTGCACATACACCCCTACTCGCCAGTGAAATAGAACTATCTTTTCTAAAGACACTGTGATTTGCCCTCCAACTTGCTTTTTTGTGTGTACACTTTACTCAATATAGAAAGCCCTGCCCTCCCCCTTGTTTCCAATCAGATTCATTCAAGACCCAACTCAAGACACACTTTTCCAGCCTATAACAGAGTTAGTGCTCTCTCCTCTGTATGCCACAGTATTGTGTTACACAATAGCTTCCCCCATTAAATTTTGGTCAGAGCAAGAACCATGAGTCATACGGTAGATATCTTTGAACCTCTCTTCCTTTTCCTTTTTCATCCTCTTCTCCCATGCCTGTGTCTGACACACAGAAAACATTCAGTAAGTGCTTGTTCAATTAAGAAATAAATGAATGCATTAACAAATTAATATATTTTTCTAAGGTAGTAGAACTCATGTCTAGTGAAAAAATATTGTTAAAATACTTAATAAAGAGTAAAGGTCATTCAGCCTGAGAAGCAGTGTGGTGTATTGGATAGAACTCCAGCTTTGGAGTGAAACAGATCAGGGTTTGTTTTTAGCACCCACCAATTCCTAGCAGTGTGACCTTTGGCAACTAACCTCACCTCAGTGGGCTTCACTTCTTTGTTTGTATAATGGGGCTAATAAAATCTACCTTGAAGACAGTTGCAAATACATAAATCACCTAGCTCAATGTCTGGCAAAATCCAAGTGCTCATTAAATGGTAGTTATTATTGTTAGTTTTATCAGCTTGTACAATGTTTTAGTTTGGTATATTTGATACCACCACACATTTGATTATCTATGCTAGCTGTCTAATGCCTGCTAATTTTTTCTCCTTGATCACATTGTAAACCTTTCATGTTATACTTTAGCCACTGTCCACAGTACCTAGCTCAGTGCTGACCACATACTCGAGTTTTAACTACTGAGTTAGAACTGTAGCTTATGGTGAAAAGAACACTGGATTTGGAGTCAGGAGATCCAGATAATGCTGAGCTATGTTAAGTAACTTTCCTTTCTCTGAGCCTTCTTAGCTCCTTCATTTGTAAAATTTAGGGAATAGACTTCTTGAGTCTTTTACAACTCATAAATTATGTGATTCTATGATTAGATAATTGATCCTTTTCCTGAAATAAAAAATTGTACTGTAGTTAAATAAGCCTCTACAGCCAGATAGAAAAATTTAGAGCCCAGGTAGGTTGACCAACCATCCCAGTTTTCCCAGAACTGTCCCAGTTTTAACACAGAAAGTCTTGTGTCCCATGAATCCTCTCAGTCCTGGGGAAACCAACACAGTTGGTCTTCCTAGCTTCAGGTAGTTTGACAAGTAAAAGGTATTTTTCCTTTATAGAGGCTTACAACTTTTTTGTCTTGAATTCTACATTGACAACTAGTGTTTGGTTTTGGTGGTAGAGATGAGCAATTGAGTAGGAGAAAAAAATAAGAAAAGTCCATGATGTATAAACGAGTACCCTTCTCTGGGTGATGATAATTCAGTATCATTGAATCAGTCACTTTGGAGAACTTTTATGTACCAGGCACTGCATTAGGCTATGCTGTTAAATGTAGGCATGTAGAAGATTCTATCTCTGCACCCAGGCTAAGTATTTGTGTGTGTGTGTGGGGGGTTAGGTTGGCGGGATATAGTACATATACCTAAGAAATGTCCCGCATACCACAAGGAGGTATATAATGAAGAAATATGTTAGACTGTTCAGGGAAGAAAGAGGAAGACAGTGAGGACTAGAAGATGTAGAATTTGAGGCTGCAGAGGATTTGGATTGGTTATGGAAGTGGCTAGGCAGACAATCTAAGGGGTGTTACACATGCTGCTAGTTAGTGCACATGTCCTACAGGTAAATGACTGCTCATGGACTTCCAATTTTCATGAAAAAATACCAGTAGTTAAAAAAAGGAAGTTCTCCAAGAGGTGCAAAGGGAAGTTTGGGGTGTGAAGGGGTTGGGGTGAGATCAAGGGAACTGGGGAAACAGATTTACTTTTCAAATGGTCCCTGAAATTTTTCTTCTGAGTTTTCCTCTACTTTTTAAGGTTATCTAACTTCAGTCTCTGCTGCCACAACCTTGTTTGTTTCTCAACACCGCATTATGGATATTGGCATGCTATAGGGGAAAGGGCAGAGGCTTCGAAAGCCTAAAAGGCCTCCACTACTTACTAGCTTTATGACTTTGGGCAAGTGAACTAGCCTTGCTGGAGCTCTGTTTGCTCATTGATAAAATAGGAGCAAACATACCTACTTCACTGGGTTGTTCTGAGAAATAAGGAAACAATTAATGAGTATAATATGCCTGATGTAGCTGGAAGATATTAGGGGCTCAATGAATGGTATGTTCCTCACCTATCTCCTTCTAGGGTTATGATCATATATTTGATTATTTGTCTAAGTAAGAGGCAAAATCTCCTTCAAGTGGCCTCAGAAAAAGACTCCCAAAGGAGAGTTGGAAACACAGAGAGAACATACTCCTCATATCTCTGGAAATTCCTGGAGACCTGGAGATCCAGCCCCCTCCATCCACCCCTACAGCCCTGTAGTTTGTCTGTTTGTGTGATTTAAGTCAGGACAATAGCCCCTCTCAGGTCCATAAGAACATAAGTTCCTTGACTTGACTCTTCCTGTGTGTCATGCAAGCAGCATGGCTAGCAGAGCACGTACAGTTGGCTACTAATGATCTGCATGTGTTGAAAGCTGATTCCTTCCACTCTACTCCTGTGCACCGACAAGAACAGATTAACATGGCATAAGCTCTAGGGCAAATCTTCCTGCTGCAGGGAATAAGATCTTGTCACTTTACCAGGAAAGCTGGGTCACTGAGGGGTCTTATTACCTTCTCCAGGGCCTTTCTTTGGTTAACTTATGAAGTCCAAGAAGTTTGCTTTCAAAGCTGCTCAGTGTCTCTGTCAGCGCACCCTTTATTTTTGTAGGAATTTACCCCTCCCCACACCCCTGCCCTCAGCACCCCCTAGCTCTCCCCTGAACCCTTTTCAACTTCCTTTCAATATCCCCCAAACCCTCTTCTCAACTTTCCCTCTATCCTCTCTCTAATTCCTCCATACCTCATCCAATCTCCCTCCACTCCAACCAGCCCCCTACTTTCTCCATCTCCCTATACCCCATCACTCACTGACCTGTCACTACTCCTGGAATATTCAAACTTCGAGACTCTTCCAATTCCCTCCCTCCCTCCCAACTTACTTCTGTCTTATTCTCTTCCCTCAGCTAATCCAAGAAAGAATTAAAACACTAGTAGAAATTGCCCATGTTTACTGAATTTAAAAAAAATCACTTGCAAATTTATTTTCTTTATTGAAAAGATGTTGCAATTGTTGTGATAAAGAAAATCTTGATAAGGAAAAAATCAAGTCGGTCTAACAACTATACTTTTTCAATGTTAGTTTCTATTATCTACTCTCATGCATATTGTTAGTATAAATTGTAATTAAAACATCCCCACATTAATGCAGGGTTCAAAGAGGGGGGCATGCAGGGTTGGCGGAAAAAAAAAAAGCAGCTCAAAGTCGTCAGGTTCAGTCCATGATCCGAGAGGCAGGGTTGTTGTACAGGTAGCCTTAGTTCATTGCCAGAGATTCAGTGGAAGATTCTGGGAGCAGCAAACACTGATGACAGCTGAGGTAACAGAAGACAGGTTGCTAGGAGCAGTCACTAGGACATAGGATCTACCCAGCAATTATTTCATCACGTCGTCTTCTATTCCACCTGTGCCTGAAGCAATTGTAGTGACAATAACGGGATGGAAAGGACACAGTGCGGGTACTCCACTCGATGTTAGGATCATGTGTTTCAAGCCAGTGGATTCCAAGAATCAGAGGGTACCTTGGCGCATGAATAATGTCAAACTGGAGCTCTTCAACGTGGTTTCCAATTTTAACTTCAACAGGTGGTGTTTCCTTGGTTATGGGTCCATTAATCAACGGACGGCCATCTACGGTTTCGAGCATCAGAGGAAAGATGTTATTGCGGATGGGCAGCTTCTCTCGAAGAACCACAGAATGGTCAATGCTGTTTCTGTAGGAGCCTGAATCCACCATCGCTTGCTCAAAAAACTGTCGTCTTCCCAGTCGGATTTCAACAGTAAGCCATAGAGTACGAGACATGGATATTGGAAGTGAGGGGGAGGCATATTTGTAGATTGGCCCGCCCGGGTTCCCCCTTACCGCCGGGCCTCGATGTTTCCCGCCTGCTGGGCACGATGAGGCTTGACAGGGCAATCTCTGGCGAAATGACCGGGATAACCACAGTAGAGGCACAAGTGGCCTTCACGGCGGCGGGCTCGTTCGGCTTCACTGAGGTGTGGGCGATTGCTTGAAGCCTGCACAGGCTGGTTTTCATCTGGTGGACTATCAAACCCAGCTTTCTCCTGAGAGGGACTTGCCTCTTGTGGACTTAGATCAGGCTTACCACTTAACTTCTCTTCTAGGGTGATGCATTGGGTGATCAGATCAGATAGGTTGGTGGCTGGGTTTGTGCGAGACAGTTCATCTCGGATAGAACTGGCAAGCCCTTCCTGAAATTGGATGCAGAGGGTGCTTTCATCCCAGTTTAGCTCTTGAGCAATGATGTGGAAGTGGGTCGCATACTGGTGGACATGGTCCTCCCCTTGGCAGAGCTTACGGATGCGGTGGTTGGCATCTTCCATGTTTTCTGGATTGTCAAAGGTATCCTGGAGCACTTGTATGAAACTTTCAAATTGCTCCAGCAAGGGGCTTTGGATATCTACTAAGGGCTGGAACCACTTTCCTGCTTCACCTGAGAAGCGGTTGCCAACAAAGCTTACCAGAGCTGCTTCGGTGGGATACAGGTGCCCTCTGACTCTCATGTAACTATTCAATTGAACCAGAAACTCAGGAAGCTTCTGGGCATCCCCATTGAAGGCTAAAGGGTATTCTAGAGGGAAAACTTCAGCCTCTAACCCATTGGAAGACTGTGGAAACTCTGAAGCTGCTGATGTTTCAGCAGCTGTTAGGCCGTCCAGGGACTCCTTGGGTGTTAAGAGTCCTAGGAACTCCTGGGCATCTGAAGGATCCTGGAGCTCCTGGGGGGCAAGAAACTCAAGGGACTCCAGGTGTGTTGAGGTGTCCTGGCATTTTGGTGCCTCCTGGAGCTCCTGGGCATTTGGGGGATCCTGGAGCTCTGAATTCTGGGTCCCCTGGCCTGCTGGGGCATCCTGGGTATCTGGGGGCTCCTGAACCTCCTTGAATTCTGCGGGCTTCTGGACCTCCTGGGCCATTGGGAGCTTCTGAGGCTCCTTGGCCTCTGAGGGCTTATGGGATATCCAGGCTCCTGTGAGCTCGTGGACCATTGGAGGTGCCTGGGGATCCTGGGTTGCTGGGGACTCCAGGGACTCTGGATCTGCTGGGGGCTCCAAGGATTTTTGGGGCTCCTGGGCTGCTGAGGGCTCCCAGGATGGGAGGTCCTGAGTCTCTCTGGGCTTCTGGGGCTCCTTGACCTCTGGGGGCTCTTGGGGTCCCAAGGCTGCTGGGAAATCCAGGGTCTCTGGGGGTCTCTGGGTCTCCTGGGCCTCTGAGGGCTTCTGGAGTGGTTCATCCTCTTTGGCTGCTTGGGGCTTCTGGAGCTCTGGGATCTGGGACTGCAAGGCAGCATTTTCCTCCATCAGCCGCTGCACTTGAGCCTGCAGAATTTCATTCTCCAATTTCAGAGCAATATAGGAGGCTGCTAAGTCCTCCACCATCTTTTGAGGAAATGGACTTGGTTTGGCAGTTTGCTGCCAAGAGAGAGTGGGTGAGCGCTTGTGAGGTCTTTCTAAAAGCTCCTCACAGGCAGATGTCAGGCTCCTTGAGTTTTCCAGAAAGTGGGGATTTGGGCCCCACCAAGGTTGATTAACAGGAGGTCACTGTGAGCCCCCGGAGCTCAGCAAAGGGAGGTGTCAGATACACTGTGAAGAGAGTGGGATCTGAGGATCAGAAACTGTGGAAAGCACTCATTCAAAATAAATCATGACAAAACTTGCCCAGCAGTGCTGGATTTCTTTTACTATAGGCTCATATTCATGAACTGGGTCATATATGCTGGCTCTGACCCCATGACATTTTAAGAACAGCATCTGACCAAATCCGTGTATTTATTTTGCATTCTTCTTTTGAAAGTGAGCATTATATTAGAAGCAATTTCTCCATATTTTTTCCTGTTTTATATAGTCTTTAATTTCTAATGTCTGCCTAATATCCCAATGTAACACTTGGATTTTAACAGCTGCTTTCAATGACTAAATCAAATGTTTGAGCAATGTGGGGATTTTAAGTTCTGTGGTGGGCCAACCCAAGAGATATTTTTGGGTGGCTGGGGTAGGAGGTAGGGGTGAGCTCTTTCTGACACCTCAGAAATCATACCACATAAGTAACCACACAAGACCAGCCTCAGGAGAAAACAAGCAAAAGTTGACAAAATATATATATGTGCTCAGCAGACACATGCACATTATTTATAAAATGCCTCAAAATAGTTAAGAAAATAATCTTTATAAATGTACATTACCATTCAGAGACTTAGTCCAGGAGCTCGGCTGTCTGCGTACCCATCGCTGAGAAGGGAAGTGTGTGAATGGCTGTGGAGGCTTGCCTTTTCTGCATACACTGAACTCAAACAAACACACCCACTCCCAGAACACGTTCCAACTCTCCTCTGTAACGTAGCTATTTCGAGTGTGGAAGAGTTTTTTTTGACAGTACCTCTCAGTTTAGAGCAGCAAGGAAAGTAGGATGTTGCGCCCATGTGAGGCAGCCTCATGTACTCAGCCCTTGGTTACTTTAATAAATATTTGGCCAGGAAATTGGGAGTAATGCCACTGCCCTTGTGAAAAGTTGCAAACATTTCTGAATGACCACAGTGGTTTGGGACTTTATTTTTTATGTCCGTCTAATGTAACCTCCCATCACTCTATCCACACTGGGCTGTTTGTTTAATTCTTACTCAGAGAGCAGCCTGCAGCACCTTAGTCCCTTCCCCCACCCACCTACTCAGTCCCTAGGGTCCCTCTCTGCAATGTTTTCTTGGGAATTTTACCATGGACAGATCTAGACAAAGTATAATAGGGTAAGATTTTAGAGGAGGTCAACTTTGTTGAAAGGTACTTGTAACAGTCTTGCAGGGTCCCTGGCTCCTTCTGAATGTCTTGGCCCAGGGTTCTCATCCTTCCCTGAGCCACTCAGGTGTTCTAGGCAGCACCCAGGTATCCCACTAAGGGCTGGTCTCTTGAGAAATGACCTTGCTCAAGATCTCACCTTCTCTTCTCATGACAAATCACAGTCACGCCCTGGGCATGGGCCATGTGGCCATTTTAGGTAACACTCATTTTTGTCCTAGTAAGGAGTGCGGTTGGGAACTGTCTCTGGCCAAATCAAATCACACATCAGGTTATTCATGGTCTAAAGTCTCCTTTAAAAATGGTCAGTTCTACATTAATCAGCATAATGGGATAAACCCTGGTGATGGAATATGCCCAAACCACAGCAAACTGACAGACTGGACAAGCTGAACCTTAATGCAGAGGCTTTGAAAAGTAAAACCTTTTGCAAATCAAATGATATTACCTCCCTTCCTTTTGATGTTTTATTCTTTAGAAACACAACACACATAAAAATACCACCATCATCGGGAAATAATGTGTTCTGGTTATGTGAATTTTTTAGATAACTGGAGCCTTCCCTTTGAGAATCCAAAACACACAGTTGATATTTACCTTACCAATTAAAAAAATTCTGAGAAATATTTATAGAATGCATTACACTTATTTCTCCATTCTTAAGTAGATTATTTTGAGTGTAATTTGATTTATTTTTTAATGGTTTGGGCTCATACTTACACAAACCAGCTCCTTTACTGTGTTTAACACCATGTTGCCTTCTGAAAGCTATTGAGAGGTATAAAGTGGCCAGTCTCCAAATTAAATACCTCCAAATTGCTATACTTTCCAACTTCTTGTAATTTTTTTTCACTTTGTATTTTTCTACTCTTTTGCTATCAAACTGTCACATAGCCCTCCACGCTGTTAACTATATACCTTTCTATACTAAGTATAGGCAAATTTGGCAAATTAGTCCTTCTAAAATTTAGCCTAAAATTCAGCTTATATAAAAAATTAAATTAAAAAAATAAAATTCAGCTTATAAAACTGTAAAATGGAGCTATTAGTGGTACTTAACTTTATAGAGGCATTGCAAAGATTTAACGAAATAATACATTTAAAAGGCTTAGCACAGTGTCTAGCAGCTAGTAATACCCAGTGAAGGTTGACTACGATGATGATGATGATAAGCAGCTATAGCAGCAGAGATATCATTTTAATTTATTCTTTTTAAGCATCTGTGAATTGGGAAGCTAGAGAGTTAAACTTGCTAGAATTGTGTAAGGGCTGAACAGGGGCTCTCATAGGAAGAAATTTACAGTGCATGGATTTTACAGCTTGATTTTTCACCACTTGGGTACTTTTCTTTTCTTCCTGGCTGGGTTATGGATGATTTAGTTACCAAATAATGCTCTAGAATCAGAACTGGAGGCACCTGAGCATGAAGATGAGATGATTAACAAAGGGATTGTGGAGCAGCCAAGAGAGATGTTTAAAAAGTCCATGGACTAAAGCACTGAATAGTGCCTTGCCTACGGACATATTTATTCAGTGGGCACATGCATGGACCTCTCCGCCACCCCTGTTAAAGAGCAAAGATCACATTCAAAGTCCTTAAGTACAAGTTCCAAACTGTCTAAACATAGAGAATTATTCTATTTTGAGTGGAAAGAAGAGCTACACTTACTTTTGTCAAAATGCCTAGAGTAATTTTAATATCCTGAATTAGTCAAGTAAGAATAGAAAAGTAATTACATCCAAACTCTCATCATGTTTCCCTTACACTTTAGTCCTTCTCCTTACACTCACAACATGATGGAATTTATGGAGATTTAGAATGGTTATGAAAACATTGTAAGTAAATGAGGTTTTTTTTTAAAAACTGGCAAATGAATTTTGATGGAAAAAAGACAAATGTCCATTTAACAGATATAAAGACTGCACAGTTATGCTCAGTTATGTTAATAAGTTACATATGTTAATTGTTAACTTAGGGAGAAAGGGAAGGGAAAGTTTGAATAAGGTGAAATTCTACTTTGTACATTGCACTAAGAATCATAATTTTATTTTGTTGGCAATGTACAATCTGAAACATTTTAGGTTTCTGCTGGGGTCTCCTCAAAGCTGGCTAGGCTGCACCTTCAAGCAACTCAAGCTCCTGCCCCTCCTTCTTCCAGACTGGAAGAGTGAACAGGACAGGTTACCCCACAGACCTCTGGCACAATGCCCAGCTACCCCTTGAGGGCAGTCCCACGCTGGTGTCTGTTTTGTTCAACATGTTATTCCTATGGTTAGAGACTTGCAGCATTTTAAGTTTAACCCACTATGTGCTTAGTACAGGTTGAAACTTTTCTTGTATCAACACTATACAGCATTGGGGCAACAGGAATTCTCAATTCCTTTAGAAGTTGGAAAGCTTTCCAAGAATTCTCCTTACTCTTGTGACTGGGATCCAAAGCACGTGGCAATGGAATAGGAACAGAGTCTACCCCAGTACAACTCTGGAGTCAAAATTTGTCACCCCTTCGTCTCCTTTTATAATATTTACCATCTTCTCATTTTATTTCTTTTCCTTTGCATACTTAGGTGGCCTTTTCCCTAGATCAGCTATCATTTTGGGAAAATGAATCCCTACTGAGCTCTAACAGGAACTTTCTTGGGGTGTTTGCATTTTCATAGGGTATTCTGAAAGGCTGCAGTCCCTTTAAGACCCTACTGTTGGGAGAGATATCCTGAGACAGAGATATCATTTTGACATCCTTTAGATCACACCACTCAGGTGGCCCTATATATATATTTTCCTTATAAGGCTGGCCCAATAAGGTTTCTAACATTAACAAACTTTCTTAATGATTTCAATGCTCTGGCTTCATTGAATCCTGGCAATGTGCTGACCAGGCTGCCCTAGCTAAGGGCTGAAGTAACCACCATCACAGCCTAACAGTGGAATAAGGGGCCTTTGCTATAACCCCACTCTTGGGGATGTCCCTCTTATAGGGATCTTGTCCCCTCCTTTACTTCCTGGAGCCCTACTCTCTGGGATTTGCCAATGCTGGTTCACCCAGAAAGCAGACAAATCCAAGCTTATGGCATCAGCATGGCAGAAGAGACAGAGGGAAAGGGAGGGGGAGGGGGAAACAGAGGTGGGAAGGAAAGCAGAGGGAGAGGGGGAGGGGAGGAGAGAAGGAAAGATCACAGAAAATCTAGAAAAATGCTCAAAAAACAGCATATGTACATTTTGGTCAGTTAAAGAGAATATTTAATTAATTTAATTATTTTTATTTTTTAATATCTTTATTGGAGTATAATTGCTTTACAATGTTGTGTTAGTTTCTGTTGTACAACAAAGTGAATCAGCTATATGTATACATATATCCCCATATCCCCTCCCTCTTGAGCCTCCTTCCCATTCTCCCTATCGCACCCCTCTAGGTGGTCACAAAGCATCAAACTGATCTCCCTGTGCTATGCAGCAGCTTCCCACTAGCCATCTATTTTACATTTGGTAGTGTATATATGTCAGTGCTACTCTCTCACTTTGTCCCAGCTTCCCCGTCCCCCACACCCCCATGTCCTCAAGTCCATTCTCTACATCTGCGTCTTTATTCCTGCCCTGCCACAAGGTTCATCAGTACCGTTTTTTTAGATTCTATATATGTGCGTTAGCATACGGTGTTTGTTTTTCTCTTTCTGACTTACTTCACTCTGTATGACAGACTCTAGATCCATCCACCTCACTACAAATAACTCAATTTCGTTTCTTTTTATGGCTGAGTAATATTCCATTGTATATATGTGCCACATCTTCTTCATCCATTCATCTGTTGATGGACACTTAGGTTGCTTCCATGTCCTGGCTATTGTAAATAGTGCTGCAATGAACATTGGGGTGCATGTGTCTTTTTGAATTATGGTTTTCTCAGGGTATATGCCCAGTAGTGGGATTGCTGGGTCATAAAGTAGTTCTACTTTTAGTTTTTTAAGGAACCTCCATACTGTTCTCCATAGTAGCTGTATCAATTTACATTCCCACCAACAGTGTAGGAGGATTCCCTTTAGAGAATATTTAATTTTATGGTTTAGCATTTTAAAAATCACATGATAGGAGACTATCTTTTAATGATTAGACTTACCTAAGCACCTCTAAAGGTCATATTCAGGCAATGGTGGTGTATGGTTTTTATAGGGTTGCAGACTGTTAAAGGGGTGGTGGTAGACTCTCAGTAGGACTAGAGAGGAATGTCCGAGTGTAGTGATGGGAGAAGCAACTGTGAATGGTGTACTGAGGACGGAGAATATCAACCCTGACAACCCAATATTTTACTGTGAAGTTCAAATGAGATAATAGTTGTGAAAGTGCTTTGAAAAATGTGCTAATGGAAAGAGTGCAAGTTTTGAATTAAGGCAGGTTAAGGTTCAGTTCCCAGCTCTTCTCTTTACTAGCTGTGTGATCTTGGCCAAATTACTTAAATTCTCTGAGACTCATTCTCCTCATCTGAAAGTAAGGGATAATAATAGGTCATTACTGAGTTGCTGTGACGATTAGAAATAATGTTAATACTTAACAATAGGCATTTGTTGAGTTGTAGCTGATGATAAAAATCATATTGATAGTAAAAGGGATTGCCACTGGATTTTCTATATCAGCTCACCTAGTGCATTCAAACAAATTCCTCACAAATTTTTGTA